>NC_091487.1:15687930-15950430 GCF_947461875.1 Haliaeetus albicilla | reverse complement strand
GAGTATAACCTTGAAATTGGGTGAATAAAGGGCAAAGCATATTTCTATGCATAGGAGTGAGGCAAACTAAATTGGTTAGGAAGAGGTGTGAGGAAGACTGGGGGCATTTTACAGCATGGACACTTCTCTAACTTTTCATGGATGGGTCAGGCTGTCTTGTCAACTTTTCATCCTGTATATCAGCAAAAGTTTCTATGGAGTGAAAGGAGTCCATCACTCTTGTGATACTGAAAAGAAGGGGGAGGAATAGGCAAACAGTTCAGCAACTGGCTTTCAGTTGGTGTTTTCCTAAAAGATGCTTGGATTAAGTTGGCCATCGTGGTTGTGCTTTGGATGCCCACCATACCTCCTGTTGTGTGAGGTTGAACACTGAATGAAAAAATAATTGTTGACGCAAAGAGCTTCCAGTCAGAGTGATTATGTATCACTCTGCACCTTGATTTGTTAAGAATGCCTAAATACTTCCAAAGCTTCACTTAAGGCTTCAGTTAGATGGGACCTGCTAGAAACAAATATAAATTGTATTCTACAAAAAAAAATTAGCTGGTTACTCCTTACGTTTTCCAAAATCAAAAGGAAATTCTGTAAGACAAAATTAAAACCAGCTAGAGATAGTTGGGTTTTTTTGGTAACAGCTTCTTATTCTGTCATTGTTCTTGGTGTTGTCAATTTACTAACATCAAAGCAGGATTGGGCTGGCTATAATTTTCTTCCTTTCAGAAATACTGGAAAACATTGTTGAAGTATTTTGTCTCATGAGGAAAGAAGTCTACGGGTGGCTCAATGTGACTAAAAAAGAAACCAGAAAGACAATTCTGTAAAAGAATATTTAAATAATGAAATCAAATGAACTAACACAAAACGAGGAAAAAATTAAAATCTCAGCTGACTCAAATGCAAATACAAATTGTATTAGTACCATTCATAAAATATCTTTGCATTTTTGTATATGTGTATGATCTATATAGGTAAATACACCCATTGACATTTTTCCTTTAAATAGTTGTACTTTTTTGGCTATAAGAGTCATCTCCTGCACAGCATATTGAAAGACAACCCATAGAGCACCCCAATAAAGCCAGAGGTGCAATGAGAACAAATGAATAAATTCATCTTTGTCTGTAAGTCATAAACTTCAGAGATGATTTGGATTAGAATTTTCACAGCTCATATACATCAAGTATTTCTCTAGAATCAGAGCATTCAGAGTGGCTTTCAAATTTCTGCTATTTATGGAGGTGAAAGGAACTGCACCAAGGGAGAAGAAATAAAACATCACAAAACAAGAAGAATTGTTAGGACAGTAGATAGTCCGAGAAATGGCTACAATTGTTAGAAATGACCATAAAGGTTAGGTGGTGGAAGCAGGGATGCCTGCAGCCCAGGCATATCTTTCCTTCCTTGTGCTCTTGGAAGGCAAGTGATCTCTACACTGCTATCCCAATGGATAACAGAGATTTCCTGCAATTACTTCTCCTGGCACTGACCGCCTCTTGCCCAATATGGAACTGCTAGAATCCATGGGAGGTCAGGAGCACGTTTGTGAGGCTGACACGAGAAAAATAGATCTATACAGATGCATACAGCGTTACATCGATCCCCTGTCACCAGGGCTACGAGGTGTGTCCTAGAAGGCAAACCAACCTCTGCCACGCTAAAGCAGGACAAGTTAAAGTCGATGTCTCCTCAGTGCTTGCATGAGCATAGTGATGATTCCAGGCTTTGATAGTTACACATTTAAGCTCTCCTCCTCTCCTCTCTTGATATGCAAGAGGAGACACTCATTGGCTTACTCCTTCCCACCTCAGCATAGGTCAGCTGCTGTGCTTTGTGCCGCTGGGCTTGGAGATAGCTGAGCAGGGAACGCAATGCGCAGTCGCTGTTACTGGTGATGTATGAGGGAGAGAGAGATCACTGTCACAGTATATCTGCTATTTTCAATTTAATTAGTAGTCAGAACTTCATTTGTCAACTTAATCATTGCAGGCAGACACTGCAGAGATGGGAAGTGGGGGGGGGGGAAATCAGGAAAACAAACAAAAAAAGGCCCATTTGTGGCTCTGGGCATATTTTATTTGTTTCTCAGCTCAGTTTATTTCTATATTTCATATACACTAAAGTTTAGATTAAAAAAAAAAGATGAATGTATGTAGTCTTGTCATAAAAAGTATTGGTTGCAGAGGAACTGGTTTCCTCAAATTCTTTCAGTAAAATTGTGCTGTAGCCTGCAAAGCTACTCAGCTTCTCCATGTCTCCAGTTTCTTCTTGTGTTAAGTAAATAAACATTTATTCTTGTTTCAGCTGAGTAAAACAGTAGATTTTGTCATTTGGATGCTGCTAGCTATGGCCAAACTGAATGAAATTTTGCACAAAATAAGGAGAGAATCCATCTGGTTCATACAAGCCACTAATGCTATTTGCCTTCCTTTAGGTAAGCCAAATTTTGAAAGAAAGGGAAAAAGTGGGGAGGGTTTAGGCCTTGACTGGACTCTTCCGTGATCCGGAGTGATGTGGTAAAGCTTTAATGGGCATAAACAGTGCTTTCCTTACTCATTCAGGTGTTTTGAGCTCTCTTTTAAACCCATCTAGGTTCAGCATGCAATAGGAAAACCCCATAAAATGGGTCACGTTTCTGTCCTCTTACCTCAGTTATCTGCTATTGCCTGTTGAAAGGCTGTAATCAGAACACAGAGCCTGGAGCAGAAGCTTCTCGGTTAAAATGGCGGACAGGTGCCACGGCAGCCAGCAAAGCACAGCCCAAAGAGGTGGCCACATGCGTGGGCTCACAGTGGTGGTGGGCTGTGTGTAGGGTGTTGTGTGTGGACAGCAGTTCTCTGTGACAACAGTGGCACAAAGGATCAGCTCGGGCCTGAGTCACTGCCCCTGTCAGCTGCCACTGCCTCAGCCATGGGAGGGGACAAAATGTCCTCCAGTCCCGCTCATGCCCCCCCCTCAGCTGCCCTGCTGCACCCTGTAGGGGAAGTGACGGGACCTCTGCCCTGCAGGCCTCGTCCCTCATACTGGTAGCAAGGCAAGAGGTGCTGGCACTACTATTAAAGTTAAAACTTTCCTCTAGGAGTCTTCAAAGGAGTTGAATGACTTGTTCTGGCCTCCCTCATGCAGTGTGACCGTGAGGAAGCTCCTGCTGCGGTGTAAAGGTCCTTCTCCTTATTCCTGTTTTCTTATAACAATAATAGTTTAAACTCCCGTAAGTCTATTATTATACTTTTCTCTATTATCATACTTTTCAAAGTGGATTAATAGTCGTATGCTATTACTCTGAGGAAAACTTCAATGGTAGGTGGCAGCTCCTTACAGGAAGGCAGGGGTTTTTGTACTTTCTGGTTTTTAGCTTGCAGCTTATGTTCGAGGGCTGCCGGTGGCACAGGGACCCTTCAGGCTGGCCCGCAGCATGCAACCCCTGCTCAGGCCCCCCGCTACATCTGTAACCTCTGATCCTGCCCACAGTGAACCAGGCTGCCTCTGGGCCATACCTGACTTGTGTGGCGTATCTGCTGCAGTTCGTCACATTACTGCCCAGCAATATCTTTAGCAAGGAAAAGAGGAGTAGAAGAGTTTGGGGAGAGGAGGTAAATGGGTAGGGATTGAGGTCAGTGGGAGCCACTGTGTTCTGGGAGGGAGTTGTGGGGTAGCAGGTCCTCTAATGCATGAAGAAGAGGAGGAGGATTGACATGTAGTTCGGGCTGAAGTCCCGCAGTAAGTGGTCCTGTGCAAAGACACATCAGAGTTGCTGAGTAATGGAAAGCCCTTGAGGAGAAGGAGAGGTGGAGAGCCTTATGCCACTGGAATCCCGTTGTTGTCTTCTATCACAATGCTGTTACATCTCTGGCACTTTTTTACTGTCATGAACTCGGGTGCTTGGGAGCCTGTCTCTGGCTGGAGTTCCTCCTCATGGCATGCACTGGTAGTTAATGGTGGTAGTGGCAGCATCAGATTGATGCTGGGAAGTCCCAGTAGACCCTACGGAGTATATAACCTGAATAGATCACACAGACTCAAAGGCCGGGGAAGAAGTGGTGAGTGTCATGAAGTGATGTCACCAGTCACCAGAAAGGCAGGTGGCAGAGTTGGGACTGGAGCTCCTTTCCCATGCTCCCTTGTCTCAGCGGGAAAACCTTGCTGTAAAATCCCTGCTGTGGCTGCCACCCTCCCAGACGGCATGTCGTCTCTCTTGTCATCAGCTGCTGAACTCTGGCCTCAAAGGACAAGATTTATCATGTGTTTATGTGGATTTGCTTTGTGAAAACACAATGGTCCATTTATTAATTCAGGTCTTACAAAACATGTAAGCTGATGATTTCTGTTTGGACTCTTCTCTTTTCCATAAATGTATGGCTTGTAACTTTTTTTTGGTAGGTATTTTTAGAACTGAACTTTTATTTTGTGAATATCTGTCGAAAATGAATATAAGAGGGCATGCAACCATTGTCAGAGCACATTCTTAAACCGAATGTGCGTGTATGGTCTACTAACCAGATGGGTTGGAAGACCAAATTGCCTGGCTCCTGCTATGGTGTGATGAGTCACGAGTCACTCCCACTCCCTCTGTGCCTCTCCTCTTCCTTCCCTTTGTCCACCTCAACTATGGCTCTTCAGCAATGTTTTCTTCACTCTGTATGCTAAGCACAGCACCCAGCTTTGCGTTGCCTGAATCATAGTTGCATGCCAAAGTGCTGCTGTAACATAAATGATATGTAAAATGTTGCATATGTATTGTAATTTAGTAACATGGTCTATGAAGGATTTGTGGAGCTTTTAGGTGATATTGTCTTGGTTTCTCAATTTAGCTTTACTGTCATTTGTAAAGCTTCTTTGAAGCTTCTTTGTTTTGAATATTTCTAATGTGCCTGAAGTATTTTGGTACATGGTATTTAAATACAATAGGAATAATTTTAAAAAGCAGAATACCAATCCTGAGAATGTCACTCTTGCTCCCTCTCCTTCAGTCATTCCTCTAGTCAGTTTTGTAAGAATTTTCTGCTTTTATGTCTAAAACAAACCTGCTAGCACAGAAAGCTGTTGGTCAGAACTAATGAAAATGAGCCTTACTCCTACTTTAATAATTTCCCGCTATGAATTCTTCGTATCTCAAAGGAGCCCTTCATTAGGAAAGCTCACAGCTTTTGAAAGAGCAATAAATTTGTATGTCATTGCAACAGCCTGTTGAATTAGGTGTTTATGATCTCCATTTTACTGATGAGCAAACTGAGGGACAGAGAGAAGTGACTTGCCTGGGGCTATATGTTAAATCAGGATTTGAACCTGCCTGACTTCTGGCTTCAGCCACTTACAATTTTTACTTTTTTTTCCTTTTTTTGGGTTTTATTTCCCTAACATTTTTATTTTTTCACAAGTTCCTTTTCTTGAAAGTTGGTGTAAATCGAACAGTCACTCTCATTAGTACTGTCTATTTAAGGTTTATTTTTTAATGTGTATATATATATATACACACACTTATATTTTTATATATACACACGTATATACTCTCTCTCCATGCACATATGTAAAGATTCACATTCTACAATAGGCGTATAGGGACTGAACCCAAACTGTTGTTTGCACTAAGTTTGCTTGTTAGTTAGATGTTGTGGCTCTAGGAAAAAGGTGCCTGTTTACTTGGCATGTTCCAGTAATCTAATTGGAAAAGTGGAATTACCACTTAAAAGATGTGCAAGAATGATGGGGAGAGAAGATCTTTAAGTCATGAAGCTAAAATGAACTGAAGTTATATGCTGGAAAGTGCTGCCGTTGCTGCTGTGGAGAGAAGCTTTATTTGAAATTACAAAATGAAAATTACCGATCAATGCAGCCAGAATGGAATGATTGATATTTCAATTGCACTTCTAGAAAATGTAACATAGCATAAAGATACACTATTTACCTTCTTTTCAATTCCAAGTTTTTGCACATTATAATAACATATATAAGTGCATAAATGGGCATTTCCAGACGGTGCAGTTGGGAGCAGAGACGAAAAGAGCTGCAGTATATATCAAATTTCAGGCAAAGCTCAGCTGCAGTAGTATTTATATAGGAAAATGGTAACACAAGTGGTCTCCCATGGCTGAAGTTTTGTTTTTCTTCCCTTGGTGAGGCTGTAGAACATAAAGGTCAGACAAGAACTGCACCTACTGTTGTCTGCACTGACTCTGTTACCTGTGCAATGACAGGATGAGGAATGACTGCTCAGAGTGCAGGACTCGTTGATAACTTTTCTATCCCTACAGCAGTTCCTGGGAAGTACCTAAAAGTTCACAACTTAGTTCTTCCACTGTGAAGAACCTTAGTTCATCTGCCCTTGTATCTCTGGATATGTTAATGCAATCCCCAGAAGTGGGCTTCCTGCAACTGATGTTCTCTAACAGTGACCTAAGAAAAGAATTTGTGCTGCACACCTTTTTGAAGGATGAGGTACAGAGTTATAGAGATGAAAAGCTTTGCTTCATTTTGCTTTATGCATGAAATAAGAATGTTTTAACATTTACACACAGTAAATAAATAAATCACCATTCTAAAGCTTAGGCCAGATCTCCATGCTTGTATTGTGTTCCTGCTAATTATTTATGATTTCCAGCTATAGCTAAGCCACTGAACACATGCTTAAGAAATGGGGAATACTTATTTACTTACAAATATTCAGCACAAAACTGCACAAAACTTAAAGAATCCATATGAGCAAAAATTATTTTGGCTTTTGGAAAAGCCTTGTTTGTACGGTGTCTACACCTCTGGCTATATTTGACCTGCTGCTACTTCAAGGAAAGAAGCTTCCTGTGAGAATGTGCAAAAATGTGATTTTGAAACTGCCTATTCATTTTTTCAATTGCTAAAGGTACCTATACAGACAGGTTAAAGCATTTATATAAATATTCTGATTTTCAGGAATGTTTGGCTCATTGTATTTCTGTAATCAAAAGAAAAGGTCAAGTCCTGTGTTATAGAACAGCGGTAGCACAGTTCTGTTTTCTGCTACAGACTTCTAACAAATTTACACTGCTGCAGTGTAATATGGAGTTTCGCCCTTTATTACCATTATGGCCTATTCATTACCCTTCCCAGAAACTCTAATCTTCTATGACATCATGAGTGGTTTCTATGGATACAATTGCTGTGACACAAACATGGTTAGTGATTATAGACAGCAGATGAAAAAATGTTATGTGATGTGACGCTGAACTCTTTGGGAGCTGCAGTCTGTTTTCATGCAAATGTCCCTAGTATAAGGCAGAGGATAAGGAATGCAGAAAATAGAACAAATAACTAGAATTGCCTCTAAATGAAATGTTTTACCAAGTTTTCCCAGAAGCATCAGTAGCTCTTTAGACATGCTGGTGATGGCCTATCACAAAGCCAGATGTTACCGTTTATCAAGTAAAGAGCCCCTCCTGCTTCCACAAATATGAACTGAATATGAAATCAAATGGGAAACTGCTGCACTAACACTGGAAGAGATATAATGTAACTTTTAAGCTATCAACGGGCTTGAGAGTAAAAGAAGTGTCTGACAGGAAAGAGTAAGTGTCAGCAGCATTACTTGGTTCATCTTTCAAAGGCAAAATTGCAGTCATATGTATAGACTTAAATAATTTGATGGATGTCCTACAGGTTACGATTTCCTTCTCCTCTCCCTCTGTCACCTTCTCCTCCCATTCCATATACAAGTCAAGTGCTTCTTGGGGACCTTTCCTCTCTGAGCAAGCTTCCTAAAGCCCAGACTAGCAAAATGGGTGTATAAGACACATGGAGAGCAGTTGTAAATAATTGTTACGCTTGTAAGCATACTTTCTCTTCCATGTCAGTCTTAAACCTGGTGAAAAAAAAAGTTGGTCTACATTTAGCTGGACACAGATAAGCCAGCCCTGGATGAAAGCGACATATGTTAGGAAAGGCTAATAATGCCATCGGTCCCTCGATCCCATTCACCAACAGCATTGATCTTCATGCTTTGCAAAATGACATAAAGCATCCAAATTCTGCTCAACTCCAACACTAGCTTATATAGTTAGGCAACATCAGTAGTAAAAGTAATTTTTTCTCATGGTGTTTTACCTAGAAATTTGTCACTTCCACTCAGATGGGGACCTGGCTATGTAAGATATAGTAACCATTTTAATGGTGGATTGATGTAACTCACTGGCTTTGGGATTAAATGCAGAATCATTCAGAGACTCCAGATCTTCAAAAAAGGCACGCACAAAATGACAGAAGCCCAGTGTTGTTGTAGCTGTAATAGTCCTCCAAAATAACGCCAAATAGATTTGGAGGGAGAGGTGGAGGAAAACTGATAAAGTTGGAAAAAAGAGTTATAAACTATACAAAGTGCTTTTACAGGTCTGAAGGTTAAGCAGCAAACTTCAAAGTACATACTGAGAGTAATTGTTTAGCTAACTTAATTAGGTTAACTCCAATTAGACAATTTAAAAGAAGGGCAGTTGGGACCTGTAGAGCACTAGGAGATACTAGCAAGAGAGAGGTGATGAGACTGTTGACTGAAGGGATTTTTTATTTTTTTAATGTATTGAATTTTGAGGAGTTAGTTGAATGGCATATAAGAAAAATCATAAAATGTCAGAAAAACACTATTGCTACCAAGCTTATGATTTTTTAGCACTATATTGGGTTATATTTTAATCTTCCGTACTCTTCTTTTTAGAAGTAATTTGTAGGTTTCTTTTACATACAAAGTCTGAGAGATCTGGGTCTGAAAAGCTGTACTGTGAAAAATGTTCTCTCACTGGAAATTACGGTTTCTGTCCTTTGTACGTTGCATTTCAGTGTTCACTCTGGTGCACAGTGATGAAGTGTGCTACATCCTGGGATGAATAAAGGATAGTTCTGTTGTGCAATATTGACTGTGGTGGCTACGGAGATACATTTGCATTTCTGGCTGTGCTGTGGTGTGAGCTGGTTTCTTTCAGCATTTGGCTTAATACTCACATGTGGACTATAGAGGCAATTTTTGCAACCATGCTATACAGCTGGTTTGCGCTAGGTCAGGTTATGCTGGTGGACACACTGCTGAAGGGCGTGAAATCAGTTCCCATTTTACCCCCACAACACAAGAGCGTAGTCAGTGTCAGTCTGTGCTTCTCTTTAGGCAGGGGCCATTCTGTTCTAGTGCTGCCACTGGCAGTACTTTCTCCTCCAGAAAGAGGACTGAGGCAAAGTCCACCCCTTCTGCAGCATCTCCAAGAGGTCCCACGCGCAATTTCTGCCTCTCGCAGCTTCACTTCTCTTTGGTGCCTGTTATACAATTTAAGCCCAATATGTTTCAGGAGGGTAGTTGTGGAAGTGGGGGAGGGGGTCGCTAAATTGTGGTTGCTGTGGGAACCATAACTTTGAATTTCTTGACATCTGTCCAATGACAATCTCAACATTAACGTTGCATTAACATAGTTTTTTTGCATTTAATTAAAAAAGATGATGGCCTGGAATCTGTTAAGGAATTTAAAGCCAACATTTAAACTGTTTGCTGGGAGCAGAGATGTCAGAGCCTCTGCTCTGGAAACGCTCATGTGCACTCACTAAACAGTCTGACAATGTACAATAGCCACAGAGACAAGAAGTGAAAGCAAAATGTTCGTAAAACCATTGTCTGATTGTCTCCTGCTGGCTTTGCCCATCTTTTCCGTCTGAAGGAAACTGCTCTGACTGAATTTAAAATAATTTGGAAACTAAATAATTGTTTCTAATTCCTCCAAACGCTCTCCCCAGTGCTGGCCACTGACTCACTTGCGTGTGCAGGCTGAGTTATCTTGGGGCTTGTTTCTCCAGTTTACACTGTTGTCCTACAGGTTCTTGAGAGATGATGGCAGAAGGTCTTTGCATGTATCAAGATAGAGGCACAAGACAGTAGTAAATGCCTGGCTGTCCTGATTTCTGGACTCTTAAAAATGTGCTTGGGTTTCCCACGTAATATTCCAGTGCACTCACTAATTGGTTTGATTTTAAGGGTTATGCAAAAAAATGTTTACAACTAATAGGTGTTTCACCTCAAAAGGTTTGGAGGCGCTGAGCTTTAGAACTGTCTTTTGTAACCTCATGTTATTTCAATAAGTTCAGCTATCAGACAAATAGACATATGGACTATGCTAAAGTTAGGTGCTGTAGATGGGAGAAAGATGTTCATATGGCACCCGTGTTATTTAGCCTTCTCTCATAACAGAATACCATACTGTTAAAAATTGTCTATTTTTATGTAATTCTTCCACTTATATTGAGATAAAAAAATTATTAGTCTAGGGTTGGCTCACATCATCAGAGCTTCTAAATGTTGGCAACTTCCCTACAGTCTGTTGCAGGCAATAACTGCCAGGGAAGTTGCTTGAACACAAGCAAAAAATAGGTCTTCCTGCTGAGCCACCAGCCCAGCAATGTAAGGAAGAATTTAATACCATGGCCTTAAGAAAGTTTCCATGTTCTTCACAGACAGTCATGCCTTCGGTAAGGTGACGGAGGGAGAATATAAAATCCCAGAGTTACTGCAAGCCTCGAAAAAGTTGTGAAAGAAGACTTGGCAGTTAGTAGCTTTATGTAAAAGATTTTTGCATATAAATTGCATATGCATATGACATTTTAGCTCCAACTTTACATGTGTTTTGGAGGTTGGATGCAATCTTGTCCCTGCCTGTCTGTTTGCTTTTGCCATAGCTGCATCAATATTAATCCTGTTGGTTTTTCCCTCTGGCTTTTTTTCTTAATTTCCCTCTCTTCCAGTTTTGATTTAAAAACTAGTTGGTTCTTTTTATCCTAGGGGAAAAAAAAAAATCTAGGCATCTCTTCTATTTTTTTTTTAAACGAGTTATTGTATTTAAAGCATGCATATTTCTTTTTTGTCTTTTGGAGTAGACTCTCCATTATTCATCTGGTGACAAGAAATGGCTAGAGAGCTGATAAGATGAAGAGATATTCCTTTACTGGAGACCTTTTCCCTTCTTTAAAGGGAAAGAAACATTCTTTAAGTATTATTGTTATCCCCCCCGCCCCCAACCCCCCCCCCCCCGCCACCCACCACAGTATCATCCAAGAAACTCAGGCTTTGCCTTACCAAGAGGCTGCACACTTTATTTAAGAAATATCGCTATTCTGAGCTCAGAGTTGGATGGACTGTTTAAAATCACTGTTTGTATATTAGCTCCTCTTTTTGTTTGCAAATTGTCAGTGAACAGTCTAGTTCATCTCTGTCTATTTTTGTCTCTTTATTAATATCCTCTTGGTGACCATATTTCATTCTTTGTTTTTTTTTGTAAACTGTTCTGAAAAACAGAATCAGGTTTTGGCTCATCTTTGTAAGCCCTGATTGTAAGGTGCAGCAAAATAGGGTAGCTACCCTTCATTGCCTGCATGACTGAGATGGTTGTGGGCAGGAGTGTCTGAATAACATATAGTTCTTCATCCTCATGAAACATAATCAGAGTTAAGACATTTCCACACTCAGACCAAGTAGAAACTGCAGTTTCCTCCAATACTAGCTGATGAAATAAGCAATCCCCCTTGCCTTCAGTTCTAGCAACAGTGACTCATTTCTGTTAAGGCACTTTGACTTATATTATTACTACAGTGGGAGAATCAAGGCACTCTAGGATATGGTAGTACATCATCTATATCTGTAGTGGAAGGGAGCTTTTATGTCAGAAGTAGTCTATCAACAAGTGATTTGCAGAACTGCGTCTCATTGCAAAAGCACTTTCCCTCTATCTAATATTTTTTGATTATTTGAAATTATGTTTGGATTTGTGGTTTTTTTTTGGTTTTGGGTTTCATTTTTTTCCCTACTAAAATTTCCCACCACACTACTGATTTGTTGTAGCTGTTTTAATGAACTGAAATTTGGAGGTTGTTGAAGAGCTAGGGATTATCCTTAAAGCCTCATACTTTCTAGCACAAAAAAAAATAATTCCCTGAATGTTTTTAAGTCAAGAAGCTGTTTTCTCACAATCATTCTCACTAATTTCCTGAAGTGGACACATGATGTAATTAATACCTTCATTCTGTGGTCCAAAATAAATGAAATAATTGACAACTGAGTGGTTCAAGTTAGCACAACACTTAATTTGATTCCTAAGCATATAAAAGTTGCTTCCAGTTGAATAAGAGAATGTAGCTGAGCATGGGTTGTAATGATGCATCAAAAGCTATGACATCCCTGCTCAAATCATTTATAAACAGCAGAAGAATTTTAAGAACTGAATTACTACCTGAACTTCAAAAGAGACCATGTATTTCTATTAATATAAAGAACAATTGCGGGCTGTTAGCCATTAAGTTATTTGAATTTGAAATTCATCAAAAAGGTGGTGGAGGAGGAATATATCTGCACTCTAATGTGGATAAAAGATCTTCTGTGTGAGGTAAAATTACTTCTGAAATAAGAGAAGTTTAAATAACCTCTAAAGAAGACATGCAACTTTCTCTTCAGAGTGCCTTTCTTCTAGCCTCAGCTCAAACTCTCAGCTTCTTGCCAACCACATCCTAAACAAGCCTAAGACGAAAATTTCTTTTTCTACAGACTGGGTCCATTCCTGACTATGAAATTTCTGAAACTCCCCAACCTTTAAAAAAAAATTAATTCCTGTACACTGTTCTGATTTCTTTTTTTAATTATTTTTTAGAATTAAAAACCCCAGCTCCATTAGAAATGCAAAGTACATCATTTTTCCTTAAAGTAGAAATTGTTTTGTGGAAAGAGGAGGATGCCATATATGGGAGCTCTGTTCCTCATCACCACAAATCTCCAGCCTGACTCTTTTCACAGATCTCACCTCCCTGCTGTGAACCAGGGGGCTGAAGTTCTTTTTTCTGTAAATAGATATGCTCACAATACAGTACACTACTATAGAGAGCTTTCTAACATCACCTCTTTTTAGCAGGTGAAAGCTTGTTCAAAATGTGAAGAAAGGCCAGTGCTCTGAACTGGAATTTCTTATGTAGTTTTGCTTTCACGGAGTTGTAGCAAGCAATGGATAAATTTGCTTTGTGTATCAATGCCAGTAAGCAGAGCCAGTATTTCAGAGCAACGGATGTCCCTGGGACCTGGGCAGTGATGTTGGACTAAGAGGATAAATTACTACGTGCAGTTTGACAACCTATTTAAGGGGTAAAATGAGCAAGTTTTAGCATGGCTATACACCAGCTCAGTCTTACTAATTACTTCTTGACTGAAAGCTGTTTTTTCAAGGCCCCTAGATCTGCTATGTGCAGCGAAGGAAAGCAATAATGAAAGAAAGCTTGATATTCTGCATATGAGATGCAGATTGTGTAAATTCAGCCATCTGATTCTGAGATATGCTAAACATGCTCCTAATATTGCAACACATTGATTCAGGGTAAATGCAACAAAATGGAGTAGGTAATTGTGAGGCAGTTTGAAAAAGTCCACTCCTGTTCTGTGTGGGAGACGTAATGAAGTTAGCAGTCATGGCACAAGCAGGATATTCTGAAACAAAATTAATTCAATTTATTTTGTAGACCATTTCTCTGTACTTTTCAAGCCCTGAAAGCTCAAAGATTTGTTCATTCTCTAATGCTCTGTAAGATCAGCCTGCGATGGGGGAACAGCTTCCATTAAAGAATGGAGGTTCCAGCAAATGGGTAGATGGGACTTGTTTTAGAAGGAGAGGGGGGAATAAAAAAAAAAGGTAAACAAACCAACCAAATTTCAAATCAGCTTTGTTTTATTCATTTAGATATCTTCCAGACTGGCGGCTTTGGATGCAGGATGAGATGAGAGTTTTGTGTAGTGAAACTATGGTCACTAGACTGTAGAAGAAAACCATCAAAATTTATTTCATGACTGACACAGGACAAGTAGCAAGCCAAAATCTTTTATTTTACAGAACTAAATCTGAAGTTGCATGTGAAAGGGAAAAGGAAATAGAGAAAGAAGCTTAAAGAAATAAAAAGAGGAAGTGGGGAGAAAAGGCAGTACTAAAACTGCAGTCTTAGCCTTCTAAACCCTTTTGCTTCTCTGATTGATACTTTTCAATTATACCTTCCCATTTCACTGACATTTGAAATGCTATTTTTTTTCTAGCGATAACTTCAAATGCTTAAGTTCCAACAGCACCAGTAACCCTGTTTAGCTGTAGTAGTAAATTGGTTCCTTGTACAACATAATGGCAGTGACAGCCTTTTGCTAGGGAAATGAGTTCTCCAATGGGACATGCCTATGATAAGACGTCCGGTTTTGAAATTGTATTTCTCTGTATCTGAATTAAATCTGGACTTTATATTTCTTTGCTGCCACTGCTCTGTAGCTGGTCCCTATACAGTACGACCAAAGACTGACAAGTAATGCTTACACAGGAACCCTTTCACTTAAATTGGATTTGTCCTTTTATGTTTTCTCCTATTATTAGCTATTAAAATCTCTCAAACCCTTTTTTAAACAGTGATAGGGTTTGGCAAACCTGAAACTCACTGACTTGGAGGAGGAAAAAAAAAAAGAATTCTAGTATGAGCAGTAATTTCCTTCCCTAGGTAAAATTAACTCGCATTTAGTAAAATACAGTATTGATTCCCCATGTTATAGGGTAAGATATACAGAGTATCTTCATTGTGTTGAGAAAGGTCAGGATTTGAATGTATTATATTGGCACAGCTAAAAAGGCCTTTTAAAAAGGATACCAAAGAAAACACAAATCAGTGCCACTCCTGGGTACCTTTAGAAAATCCAAGCCTGCTTTCTTCTGGCTGTCATACTGTGTTTCTTAGAGACTTTAATGGTTAAAACAAAAGTAATGTGCCTCTTGTGCTGTTTGATTTGCATTGGTGCCTGACAGTACCATAAGTGTGTGCATTTTGTTAGTGTATTATTACTATATGCTGTAATGGAACAGCACAATGGAGGTCACTAGGAGATCATCAGTATATGTAATTTCATTTTAACCTTAGGTTTACATTATCACTTAAGTAACAAAATAATAATCAGTCTGTGGGAAAGGGGAGTTCTTTTTCCATTTCTTGCAGTAAAAAATTAACTCAATGTGATCCATATATTGGTCTTCTCACTACTGATACCAATGCCATTTTATTGTTCTTCAAAGAAATGTTCCTGGCAAATTTAGGAGAGAAACTGCTTGGAACTTTAGAGATCTTCAGAAAGAAAAAAGTAGTTTACATTTCAGCGATGGCCTCTGACTCATTTCCAATTTCATTTAAGCGTGGGATGTATTTACAGTAGAAACTACAGGCAAGAATGCTTTCTGACCAAGAGGGGTCTTGAAATATACTTTCTTGAAAAGGCTACTGGACTTGTATATATACAGACTATCTACATAGCATATATGTAAGATTTGAGAAGGCTGCAATTTTTTGCCTTCAGTTGGCATCAGGGATCTTTAACAGTGGACAAGGTGATATTTTTCCTTGCTATGGTGGTGATTCCATTGCACCCACTAAATAATTAGAATTTATTTTATTAAATTATTAAATTTACTGTGTAATGAGGGCTTGGCCCTTTAATTACTAATCTTTTTACTTTTCAAAACATTGACCAGAATATAACTTTTACAGCCTCTGTCTGTGTTTTCTAAATGTCATTAATAATCAGAAATGTTGAATACAGAAGGGCAAGTTAAATCCTGTCATTGAAACAGCAAACAGCTTTAGTCAAATGTATTGGCACAGGATTAAAAATGCATCAAGCATGTATTTGTCTTCTCAATGGGAAGCCCTTATTAATAGTTTGAAGAGTAGAAAGCTTAGCCTTATACAACAAGCACTGTAGTAGCTTTTTTTAAAAAAAATATATTTTAATGTGTGAAATTGCAGGATGCCAAGGTTGCCATTAGAGCTCCTCTCTCGTTCCAGTAATTTTCCCACTTAGATTCATTCTTTCTTTTCACAAAAAAGCACTTCATAGTGGTCACAGCAGAAATGCAGTGATACCGAGTAGAGTGCAGTACTCTTGCAAGGTTAATTACTACACCACTGTCAAAATATTGGACATAACTACAAGGACATGAGTCAGCTCACTTCTCTGAGAAATCTCTCCTTTTTTTTTTCCTCTTGCATGCAGGCCTTTTCTAAGGAAGTGTGTGTGTGCTTTATTCAGAATTCAGTAGAAATGTGGAGTTATAGACAGGCTATTTTAGAGAAACCCACTTTTTTTGTTCTGACCCCAGCACAACACAGTAGCATGACTCCATAAAAAAAGATTGGATTCTCAATAGACCTGTGCACATGACTCCTACCTCAGGGGTCCCTTTGAAAATAAATCAGGTGAATTGTCTGTATTCAAAACTTTGCTTTGGCTTCTGACTCTAGAAATTTAAAACAAGTGTTTGCTTTCAATGCTGTCATCCTTCCTTATTCAGCCAAGACATGTGGGAGGTTTGGGAAACTTGAAAAATGGCTTCTTTGTATCTGGGAGTAAACCATATCTAATTAAATTTTAAAATGAAATTAAGGGAAACCACCAAATCTATGTGTGGCCTGGCAGATGCCACAGTCTGTGTTTACTAGCTGTGGGCCGGCAGGTTGGAGTCCCCTGAAGACCTTACTGGAAACGTACAAAACAGAATAAAACCAATTTTGCTACCTCATTCACAAATTTGATCATACTGCTGTAATGAAGAGTGTGTATGAATCTCTCCTTGGCTTAGTATTTCTAGCAAGTGCTCAGGAATGCTTCTTCTACAGATGTGTGCTCTTTTCTCTAGCTCTCAAGACCAACCCAGCCCACTACCACTACTTGACATAACTGGCATGGAAGTTTTCCCATAAAGAGCCCAGACCTAGGAAACAGGTTCCTGCATTACCATCCTCCACCAAACCTCTTTGCTCCAGGCATGACATATTTGATCAGGCAATACAAAAATTTTGTATGGGCTATCAGGTCTTCAGAGGCTTCTTTGTGTGTTTGCTGAAAAGGAAAGATGATGTGACCCACTAAGGTGTGTCCATAGTTTATTTTGAACTCCTCATGCAGCTGCAATGAGAAATGGGCTGAATAAATAGACATAAAGCTGAAGAGAAAACTTAAAGAGTAAATGTGGGAAACGTCTTGTGCTTGACTCTTCTTTCATACGACACACATTTCATTCTTTACTCTTCTCAAATTATTTTTAAGATGAGCTTATCACACACTGTAAGAACAAATCACTTTAAATTAACAATGCAAATAAAAACAATTAATAAGCTGACCACATGCCTGCTAATAATCTCAAAAAATTTGCTTGCTGCCATTAAAAAAACCCCAAACCAAACCAACCAACCAAAAAACCCCAGCTCCAACCCTTCGATCCATTATAACTCATGATCTTACAAAAATCCAGTCCTGCTTAGAGGCCTGAGGTTCTTCAGACAAGTGGAGCTGTGAGCAGTCTCTTCACTGGTGATTCTCCTTTGGCAGACAACTGACCTTTAAGTCTGGGGTCTTTTACCTTGTGCCCTTTAGCAGAACTTAGCAGTTAGAAAAGTGAGAAGGGTGTTTTTTTGAATAGTCAGTCTTTAAAGGCCCTGGTGAGTTAAAATCAGCAACTTAAATTATACCCCAAATGAGCATGGCATCCCATTTGTCCTGGTGAGCATATTTATTACACATTCTTTCTGACCATGAGAGCTTATGTGTGGTGGCATGCTGCACTAAATGAAACTTTCCTCTGGGATGTAAGTTTTAAAATTCTTCACAGTTTTGCTGTCCCCACAAAATAAGCATTATCACCTTCCTTTTATTAATGGAGAAACTGAGGCATGGAAACTAAATAATGTGCCAGTGTCCAGGGCCTGATTTTGTATTCACACCTGTCTTACTTGTCTTAATTGGCAGCTCAGTTTTTAAATAACTGGCTTTCTGAGTCTCTTCCAGTTGTGTACACATGGCATTTTGTTAGTTGAAGCTTATTGTCAACTGGCTTTTTTTCCCTGTAAAAAAATCAATACAATTTAAATTTTTCCACCCAGACTGAATCCTTGGTAAATTGTTGTGGATGGTTATTGATTTCTTATAACTGTGAGGTTGTTTTTTTTTTTTTTTAAATAGCATTAAGGTAAACAGAAGTCTTATTGTGTTCATTTTACAGGATAACACTTATCTAGACAAAAGAACACATAAGCACACGGCTTTCCTATAGGAAAGATGCAGCAAATCACTTCCAATAACACAAAATAAGAAGAACAAAACCTTTCTGTTGCTGAGCAGAATGGGAAGATTGCTTTCTTGTCACTAATTTTGATTGAATTGAGTCTGTGCTTTTGGAACTGGTTCACTGATACAACAAGAAGAACCATTGAACTATTCCTTACGCTTTCGTGCCCACAGAAAACACAGTAAAGGCAGAAAGGGTCTTAAATGAAGATTATGAGTCTTACCCTCCCCCACTGAATCTGGTGAGGGAAAGGAAGGGAAAGACATCTGTCTTAGACATCAGGTTGATTCTTCCTGCTTGCTTCTAGATTGTCTCCAAAATATGAAGGAGACGCTCTTCTATTTCACTTTGAAGGCAAGTGGAGCAGCCATTTCTAGAAGTACAAGAAAATGGAAAGTTGAGGAACACTGCTGAGTTTATGAAGTCTCCACCCATCCCCAAAACCCACAAATATTTCCAGTGATCCTGGAGGCTTCCAACCTTTGGAATCAAAATGTTTCACGAAGGCACTGCAAGATGCAGTTGCAGTGACCCTGAACCTGACTCTCACCCTCGTTTAACCTTTGACTGGAAATGCAAATCAGAGTTTGGCCTGAGTTAGATAAGGTTTCAGGTCATTTTATTTTAGTATACTGTCGTACCGTGGTAAAATAGACAAGGCAAAAATTGACATGAGCTGCAATTCCATAGTGAGGCATGTAATAATAATAATAACTTTGATAAAGTAGAATGAAGGGAAAGATAATGAATTCCAGCAGATTAATGAATGGCTAATGTGGGCTTCTTGGGACAAAGAACAGTTCTAGGGAACACATGATCCCAGAAGTTGAATGTTGTGAACACTGATGCGCAGTGACAAACAATTATGAACTCCAACATTTCATTTTCAAAAATGCTGATATTTAGCTTTTATAAAGTATGACTGGTTTAGGGTCATGTCATACATCAGAGCTACTGTGGGGAAAATTGGAGTTAATTATTGCTGAATGGGATGCCAAATAATAATAGTAATCCAGAGGAGGATGTTTTGAATTGTTTGGTGTCTATTCTTTTTTTTTCTTTTTTTTTCTTTTTTTCTTTTTTTTTTAGCTTTCATTCTTTTCTGGTTCCCTGTGGAGTGTTCAGTTCCTAGGGTGGCCTGAGGAGAGATCAGTGATGCTGTGCTTTGTAGTCTATTACAGCACAGCTGTTCATCAATTAGAATGGAGAAAATAATCCTGCTGTTTTAGAATAGCATGATGTGCCTTCTACGTTATCAGGCAAAATGCAAACTGGATACATGAAACCCATGCGGTGAGGCTGCCAGTGTGAGGGGGAACCTCTGACTCAAAAAAGTTCTCCTTTATTTTTCTCCTTTTCTTTGCTAGTTTAAAACTATAATTACAAACTTGAGCACCCACTCTACCTTATGACATGAAGGAGCATCCACAGTTGCCCTGCAGGAGCCAGTAGAGCTATTAGTGAATCAGAGTTCAAGAATAAAGCTAAGAAATCTGAACCACCGCTATGCTAATGCAGTGTCAGTTTGTACACTGCTTTTTTTCCTTTTTTTTTTTTTCTCCTTTTCCATCAGGCCTTCTTTTCTTGTAATAGCAGAGGAATGTGTGCTGAAAAGCAGATAGTTAGTGCCACTTTGCCACCATATGCCTTTATATTTGGAAATTTGCATAAAAAGCAAAACATTAAAACAGGATTTATAAGCCCCCTCAAAAATAGAAAATATATGCAGAAGTTTCAAAAAGGAAACCATGGGAGTTAAGTTAAAAAGCCCCAACCCTAAATCCCATTAATTGGAAACGGTGTGTTTTATTTATATTCATAACATGTATCTATTACGCAGACTGTGTAGTGTACAGAATATTGTTTTTATGGGGGTTAAGTAGCCCTGCTCATAGGCAATGCTCTGTATTTCTGTTGTAATTCTAAATGTGTGGAGCAGACACCCAGAGCAGCAACTGCATTAAAAACCTCAGAGGCAGAAAGAGAGACGGGCCTCAGTTAAAGCGAAATCAATCCTCTCTGCTCTTCCACAAACACATCAGCATGCTCTCCAGTCCCGGTTGCATTTACACTTGGTCTTTCATGGGAGTAAAAAAAAATACTCTGAGATCCAGTAAATCAATCGGGATCTCAAGGCCTAAAGGAGTGATGGAAGTTAAAAATTTCTTCCAAGGGCTGTGGTTTTCCACTCTGATCCATGCTTCTGCAGAGCAGGCGTGGCCCCAGGTATTACAAAGAGGCTGCTTCCCTCCTGAGTGGTGCAGCATGTCTGGCTCAAGGTATTGACAAGCAGCTTTGGAAACCCACTGAGAGCAGCAGCTCCTGGCAAGGGAGTGCTTTGGGACTGTGAGTGGCAGTAACTGTTGAGGTCCTACATAGCACTATGATTGCTCCTGCCTTTTTTATTTCCTCCTTTTCCTCCATGCTGCAGTAGGTATCAGCAGCCCTGACTTTCCTCTCCAGTCTGCACCCTTCCCTTCCTGCCTAGACACTGACTGAACTAAGAAAGAACAGCGTGGACAAATTAATTAGGGAGGGGGGCCACCTCTGCTTGTCACAAGTGGTTCACACCTGCAGGATGTGCTCCATTCAGTGGATTTTGACGTGGATTTAAGACTCCTATGTCCAGCCCCTGCCTTTAGATGTTGTAAGTGAAAGTTGCCTTCTGCCTGTGGAGAGTGCAAGCGAAGGGAGGTGATTTCAGCCCAAGGGCAAGTTTCACAATTTCTGACTTTTGCCTCGGAACAAAGTGGAAGATTTTACTATTTATACCTATAGCCATTTTATTAAGTGGTCTGAAGCATTGTTCTGTCCTAACAGTAACCTGAGAAGTATTTGGAGATGGGCTTGTGGTGGTCTCCAGTCTTTTAATGGGAAGGTCTCAGAATAGCACTTCCATCAGAGAATATCCACTTGCCCAAGTGCAGATGCAGGGAGGTCCTTCCGGCCACAGTTTCCCCTCTCTGGGCACTGTGAATTGCTTTGCAAACCTTTACCATCTTGCACTCTTTAGCCTGTGTCAAAGTATCTGAATTTTTCCTTTTCTTCCCCATCAGATTCACATTTGGACTCACCATTTTGTTGCTCTTTTCACTTGTGTAATTAAACCTGTGTATGCATTTATGGTTTTTGTTGTTCCCCTCTTTCTTCCCAGTACTCCTGCTGTTGCACCTTTTGCAAACATTTGTCTTCATTTCTGCCTCTAGTAAGAGAACACACTCTTTAAAAGCAAGAACACTGGAACAGAGATTGTGCTTTATTCATTTACTTTGGCAATTACAATGTAGTAAGTTATTCATTATTCATAATGCCTCATGTACTACTGACTATTGCTGTATAGCTGCTAAATGTAAGGAAGTTGTAATATGAGACATTAAGTGATATGAGATCTTACTACAACGTTGCTTCTGCTCAGTCTTGGATCAGAAGTGGCTGAAAGGCAGCCATTTTGGGTGCAAATTAGAAAGCATGTAGATTGATAATAGTCTTTGGTAATAATAACAGTTAGAGTTGAATTGTTAACCCATGCCAAGTAAGTGTTTTACTCTCTTTTTTTTCCTTTTTTCTTTGCCTTTTTTTGTTGGGGTCTGTGAACAGAATCTCAAATCCTCAGATGTGTTTGTTACCTGCACATGTCTACAAAGTTTGTTTAGATGTAATGGGCTTGTAAACTGTTTGTAAAGAGCTACTTGAAAAGATGTCCACTTCATATACGCCAGGTTTTATGTAATCTATACAGATTCTCAATACTGTAGCTATATCTTTGGTTTCATCCATCGAAATCTCAGGTGTCCTCACACAAGACAACTGGTGCTCAGCTGGGCACTGTATGCAAATACAGCTCTTCATTTCCAGCCCATGCTTGACACTGAGACAATAAAAAGCCAGTGAAGGATTTTGCAATTGCCCCTCAGCATAGTTGGGGCCTGGGCTATATATGTGGTAGTTTTACTTATCCCCCGTTCTGAGATGGCTCAGAATATGTGCATGATGAAAAGGCATGGAAATGACTGCATATGTACTTAGAGAAAAAGTTAAATTGCACTAATTGTGCTGTGTGTGGTAAGATATTGGTAAGGATTCACTGATTCACTTCATTCACCTTTGGCATCTACAGAATAGTGTGGTGTGGCTTTTTAAATTTGTTTTTCTTTTCGTTACATCTATGCTACTCCCCTGAACTACTCCTCCTTTTATAAGGAAGAAAAGCTTTGGGGAAAGATTTCATCTGACCTGTCAGCTCAGGGCTAGATGAACTGAGTCCTTTGAAGTGCTCACTGCTTTCCACTGGTCACCAGCAGAACTTGGGGTGACTGGCTCAAAATAGGATGTTAAACTTAGGGTTACCTTTTGTATCCACTCAGAAATGCCCAGATAAATGTCATCAGCATGGGGCATAAATCAGTCCATGAATATGGGGGCAACAAACATTTTGTGCTAATTTATACAGTTGTTTGTGAAGTGAGGGCAAAGATTCTCAGTAATTTGTGTTCAAAACTGGCCTACTGAACACGAGGTGCCAGTTTGGCAAGTGGCTGCACAGTTCCCTGCCGTCATGAAATGCACCACTTTGCACAGAGCCAGCAAAAGACCCAGTAACTGTTTAATCTCAGGTGAATACTCAGAGCAGTTCTCAGAGGTATAAACTTGCTTTGGTCTTTTGAATGCTGCCCTTCTACCTCTTCCATGATTTTTCCTTTTCAAAGCAGTTGATCTGAAAATGTTGAATATCATTTCAGAGTTAGAAAGTTTTTAGATGCCGAAAATCAGACTTCAGACCACTAAAAGGTGTGGGTTTTCTTTGGGTTTTTTTGTTGTTTTTTTTGTCATTATGCCATACCTAATCAAGTGTTGCCTAGTATTTCTCTATGATTTTAATCATGGATAGCAGAGGTACAGAAGCATGGCCTTTGTTTACAGTCGTGGCAGTTGTTTGAAGTCATTATATATTTCCAAGGTTATCCCTAATGGCAGAAGAGGCAAATAACATATGAGGCAGTTTATGAGTCAAGATGAGGCACTCATTTGTACACCCTGTGTTATAAGATAGCTGCAGCTCCTTAGTGCAGTGGTGTTTAGTAGCTGAGCTACTTCATTGTCATATCACTTTTGCATAGGTCATCATTGTGTTTAAATTGTGCCCCAATCCACAATGTCTTCATACCTCGAAAGAAACCTTCTTTCAAGGATCTAACAGAAATGTCTGCATAGAATTAATTTCCCCATATGCATTGCAAATATGGAACAGCACTGGGTGTATTTTACAGGGGAAGCAATGGTGGTTACTTGATGTCGGTTGCCACTGTGACTGTATGCATCACTGATGCGTGAAAACTCCACTTCTGGGCTATTCACTGTGAAACTGCCCAGCAGTTTGAGTTTATGTTCATGCTGATGAAAACACACTTTATTCCTGGTAATGTTTTTCCAGAAGGCTTTTCCTAAAATTTCCACTTGTTTTCTTTTTAAATCTCAAGTTCTGACTCTTCTCCTTATGGAACTGTGATTTGGAGAAGATGGAATATTGATCAACAGAGAATAAGTGCAGAAAGTCCCCCCCTTCTCCTTTTTTTTGTGTGTGTGTGTGAGTGTGTGTTATATGCAGAAAGCCTGTTTATCTTTAAACCACTGCCTTAATAAGTAAAAAAATTGAATGTTTTTCCCTAGATGCCCCCTGTGTTTGTTATACTAAAGTTTATGAGGAAGGGAGAGGCTTAATTCACAAGTGAAATTAATTTGACAGTCCTTCACTAATTCTAACTCAATGTCTGTCAAAGTTGCAATATGGCAACAGTTCAGCGTGACTGGCATTAACAGCTCAGAAAAAGCCCTGGATTGGAATAGCACATTGATAGAACTTTGGCGTTAAGACACACATCTGAGCAGGATGTGGGAAGAGGGACAACACTGGCCCTTATACATACCACTGCTCCAGTTGTTTTTCTCAGTAAAGTATTTTTCCTAGTCAAAAAAACTCAAAGTTTTATAAAAGAAAAGTGTAGTCCAGAGGAAAGTTCAGACACATTTGGACTTTATGTCAGCTATTTGTTAAATATGCAAACTTATGTTGGATAAATTAAACCTATCAAGGAAACATAGGTTACTGAAAACTTAACAATCAGATAAAACTTACCAAAAGATCCAGAATTCTTCAGTTTAAAGGCAGGCTTTAAAAAACACTGCAGAGCCTGGGAGATCTATGGACAGAGGTCTCTGAAACCGAGGATGCCTTTTTGTAAGTATTTCATGATTGGAACCCAGCATTTAGAAATGCAAAAAGACTGTTGTATTGCTGGAGAGAATGAACATTTGTAACACCTGTTAAGGGCACTGTTGAAATCCCTCTGTTCACAAGTAAGACAAACTCTTAAAGTACTTAAATTTCATTGATCCTGTGCTTAAAGTTGAGCTTGTGCTTAAGCACCTTCTGTAATCAAGGTAAAGAGCCTGACCACAAGCTTTTTAAATTCAAGGGAAATTAAACCACTTGGAGAGAGCCAGAAAAATGGCTACCATGTTTTCATGCATATAACACGTACCTCAGATAATTTGCATGCTCTTAAATGCCCTGAGGCTTGAAAATAAATTCTCAGATAACCTACATATACTTGGAGGCTACTGAGGATGGGACCTGGAGAAGAGATCTGTGGCAAACTTCCTCTTGCAACATCCATGTACTCCTGCTGTTGCAGAATCAGTTTTCTTAACAGATAACTTGTGGTTTAGATGTATAAAGATATGGTACATTAATTAAACAAAGTTTTGAGGGAAAAAAAGGTGGAAGACACGTGTGTGAATTTGGAAAAATTCGTTATTTATTTGTGACTGTGGGAGACCTCAGCTATGTTTTTCACCTCAGCTTGGAAGCATTTTGATCGAAAGCCCAGTGTAAGAGAGATAAAGAACTCACACCACAGATAGTTTTTGAAATGGAAATAAAACACACAGTATTTGTAGCCTGGCAATGTTAAAAAGAAATATGTAAGATTAAAACAAACAAGTCAAAGTGTGTTTTTTCAGTAGATAGATATATACATGTACACTTAATTTAATGCAGCAGGTTTGGTTGGTCTATTTCTCCTCTCCCCCCCCCCCCCTTTTTTAAAGCATATAAATTCCAACCATGTTTTGTGTGAAGGGTCTCAGTGCATACTGACATTGTGAGTGTCAGCTCCAGATCACTTTAATCAGAGAGTGGATATGCATGATAAAACGGATAAGGGACTTTAATCAAAAAATCCGCTGGTCTGGAAACGTGACGCACTCCGCCAAACACACTTCATCCCACTTTTCTTGTGCCACTGCCAAGATTTTTATTTCATGAATATGCATTGGACATGATATTACATTAAAATGTGACATTGTTGTGTAGTGGTAGGGATTTAGAATTAGAATAAATAAATAAATAAATAAATAGACTTCTGTAAAGTTTTTGTAATTGAACATTAGTATCATATTGTGATTTTACATATATTTATTCACCTACCCCCACCCTTTTCCTTTTCTCCGAAATTCATTTTTGAATTGAATATTGAATTAATCCTTTTCTGCTTAATAAGAAAAAAAATAGTAGCAGATAGTTGCTTTATTTAATTTTTACCTATAAACATAATGTATGGCATTCTCAACAAGGAATCATATTTTTGCAGACAAAATATATGTCTGTGGCTCTGTGGCTGGGGGCATTTTTACTTCTACAGCGAGGAATAACTCTATACCACAAAGTCCACTCCAAAGTCCATTATTCTCTATGCAAAGGCTGCCTCTGAATTTCACAGGATTTGGATCATGTACCTAATAAACTAAGAAACCCTTTGTTTCCCCCTAATTTTGCTATGTTACATTGTTTCCTGGAAATTGGTGAGGATTATAAAACTGATGTATGGAAATTTGCATGATTAAACCTCTGCTAGTCTCAATTTTAGGTTTGTATAATTTCATGTACTTGGGCCAATCAGCTTTCAGTCACAACATGTAAGCATTTCTACATCTGTCTCTATGTAAACCCCGACACCATGATTTCTGAGAACTGATCTCTCAGACAATATACCTTGAAACACACATCCTAGCATGTGGTGAAACATTCATCAGATTAAAGATGAATGTGTTTGCTGTCTTACAGTTTCTCTGCCACAAATACATACAGAATGACGCTTGAGGAAAACAAATTTGTCTAAATGCAATGGATTGCATCTGAAAAAAAAATATATGGGCTGGGTCTAAGTGGGTACAAAACTGTTGTCTTCAGTGAAGCTGTGTGGAATTGCACAAAAGATTTGCCCTTAAGTAGGCAAATATATGTTACTACTAAAATACCAATAAGTGACTTTGTGACATATCTAAGGTAGAAAATGGCTAGGTATGAATCACAGAACAGAGTTTCTATTCCTTCTTTTCCCCTGACCTAGATGATTTTGGTTAAATGAGAGAGTGATACTGCCCTCCTTTCACTCGTGATTTGAAATCTGTAAGTGAAAAGGAGTTGAACAGTTACGGAGGCTTTTTTTAAGCTGGGCATAAAAATGGACATTCTTTATTTACCAGCTGAGGACTGTTGTGTATCAGTTGTTCAGTGAGGACCTCTTCTTGTAATGGATGCTTTCGGAGACTAATTTTAATTAAACCCAAACAAACAAAAATCATAATTACCTGACTAATGATCTGAAGCACCAATATTTCATTACCTGTGTTATTCAAATGTAGTACAGAAGCTGCGCAGAACTTGCTTGCTTTGTGTAGAATCCAATGGGTTTTTTAAGTAATAACCACACTGAGAGCATGATCTCACCTAGCCCTTAGGTGTGGCCCAAAGTTTTGAAAGAGAGAAGAGTAACTGCTGGCTGAGCTGTCACTGACAAGAGCAAACAGTACTGAAGATAAAAATGCAGAGCTCTTTAAACTACTTTTACACTAAAGTTATGGTCATTTCAAACAGAATTTCCTTCATGAGACTCAATTTCTCCAGAATTTATACCTGCTATACATATCTTCTGTTGGTGAAAGTGGTGAAAGCTTGACATTCAGACCCAGATACTAATCAGAAGAGGAAATCTGCAAGAAGTTAAGATGTTTTCAGAGATTTTACAAGCACTTAGCATTAGATTTTAGTCCCACCTCAGAACTCTCTGAGCTGGCCTGCGGATACCAGGGAGTTCAACATTGACCCTTTCTGCAACGTTCATTTGATAGCGTTGTGAGGACCAAGAAGGACGGCAGTAGTCCCCACCTGTTTGCCTGCTTGTTGTCAATTTGGGGTAACAGCAAGTGTTCTGTGGGACCAGCTGGCCTCAAACCTAGTCCTGGTACTTTCCCTCTATTGATCTTGCAAAATTGCCATAGGCAGCACAGGACAAGTTCTTCCCCAGGATGTTACTGCAGTACCTGTGTTGTTCCCTGCCACTGACAAAAAAGCTCCTATGCATCAGCAGGACTCGGTGCCCTTCACGCCTTCTTTAGAGCTGGACAACCAAACTCTTCCTGAAGAGGCTTATGCCTTCATCCTACCATTCTGAGTGCAGAAGGTTCCATTTAAATGAAAAGATTTCCATAATGTTCTTACAGCCTTGGAGAGGATACTGAGACCTTATTGACAATACTTTTCCTCTCATAATTAATCAACAGTAGGATCTTGTAGCTTGTAGTGTCTATCATTTTCTCTTTTAAATGATGCCTTTCTGAAAAAGACTTTTTATACAATGCATAGGTTTGTATGGTTGTAATAATTGACAGAGGAACTCTACTGATAGTACAGGCACAGCTAGGTTTTCTGCAGCTCCTGTGATTTCTGAGCTCACACCAACACAGTTCTACATAACAAATACTTTTTATAGGTCAATTCAAACTCTTTTCAATACTTTTGTCCAGCTGCTAGAATCTGCTACAACCTCAGATACTAAAACATCATGGTAACAACAAGTTAAACCCTACACCTCCTCTGGACTGCCCACCTCGTGTATATACCATGTGTTATAGCACAACCAGGCAGCTAGGGATGTGGATGAAGTCCTAACACAGCAGAGCAAGAGGTGCACAATTCTGTGTAGATTTCAAAAGGGAAATCACAGTTATGGCAACAATCAAATAGTCAAACTCTTAATAGATTAGACACATCTAGTAGAAAGGACAATGACTTCAATGGAACAACATTCATGGTCTGGAATTCCTGTAGATTGTGGACGTGTACTTGTAGAAGAGCTTTTAGTGGCTGATAGAGATATCTGCAAAGACAGACATCAGTCAGAACTGCCTAATGTAGAATGAAACATCCCCAAAGGAAATTACCATTACAAAAACTATTATTTAATATTAAAGGTAATTGTAACACAAGGGCATGACTCATATCCTTGTGTTACAATTACCTTAATATTAAATGATAGTTTTCTGAATGGTAATGAGGGAAAGTTAAACCTGACACTCTGTCCTTAACCCTTGCTACTGTGCCTGCGTATTAATATGCCTAAGAGATGTCTGTACAGTCTGTCATTTACTCATGTCACCCGTTAGTCATGACGGAGTGTGGAAGGTAGACATAATACCAGCTTTTACAATTAATTGGAGAATGCTCATGTTGTGGTCTGTTATACAGGATAACTGACCTTTACAACCAGCACAGTAGAGAGCTGATGCACTGTATTGATAATGAGCACTTCAGTATGTTAGACCATGACAGACTTACAAAGATTCACAGCCTTAACTTTTTGCACTTCATGCTATCTTCCTAATATTCTTCCTTCAGAGTTTTTTTCAGCATGTAGTTGTTTCACAGTTCCAGCTGGTATAAAAAATGTGTACACAGAAAAATGCGAGCACATTTTATGCCCTGATCATGTTTAAAACCTTTTAACATCAGGTTTTCTGTTCTGCAGAGCATGCCTGCATAGTTTCCAACAAAGAATTGGGGCCTCAGTTTAGAAGCAGCCTTACCATCACTTCAACATGACAGTTGTGTTCCTGCTTATCTGTATGTTGTGTTGCTACTGATACTGCATGGACAGCTCTGTTTCCTGCAGTCCTGTACCTGGTCCCTGAATAGAATTAACCACTTAACAGTAAGGTAGTGTGTATGACTTAAGAAAAATAATAGGAAAATTATGACATGCTTAGTCAGAATGAATCATTTTGTGTTTGGTTATGCTATGTTGGGTCATCTTAATGGTTACATCATGTCATGTTTCATTACATCACAACCCATGACAGCTAGTATATGACACAGCAGAACTATTGCATGCAATTCATCAAAAAATGAAAGATTAAAATTAAAAATATATACTGTTTTCTTACCTATTTTTAGCTGTGATTTCAGCTAGAGAACTTCCATTGTGAATTCATGTTATTAATTAGCAGGTTGGGATATCTGCAAAAAGCAGATAATTCTGAGATACCAGTACACAGTGCATGAAAACAGATATCTCAGGATGAACTCAGCTCTAAGAATTCGGTCTATATTTGAAAACAAATTTAAATCAGGAAATAGAACTGAATACACCATCCTGCTCTGTGTGGACCCTGTTGCTAGGTTATAGCACTACTGCTTTAATTTTTTCTCTTGGAAATAAATATGGGAAGAGGGAGTTTGTCCTCCCCCTTTGAAAAATCAGACTAGAGCATATGGTTTTACCTATAATTGTGTAGTCTGCTCTCTAACACAATGCAAAGGGGATTCCACAGGATAGGAGAGAACCTCACCAAGAAGTCTAAATTCAGTTAAAATCTACTAGAGATGGGGAAAATTCTTGTGACTCCAGTTGGTTTTTATAATTGGTGGGAGGAAAACAGTGCAGCAACAAGGTATCTTTCCCTTTGCTGTTAATGCTAGCAGATGTAGATGAAACCAGAAAAGTGCCTTTGTTTCCCTGGTGGACTTGCGGCAAGATAATTTTAACTCAAGTTGCGCAGTGCAAGAGATCCAGGAGACAAATATTGGTGTTTCAAGTCATGATGTCGTGCCAGGTCCCCCTGAGGTGCACTGGTGCTAAGGAAGGGCTCATTTTCTCTAAGAGGCAAACTCTGTCAGTCCAAAGCTAGCTTTTTTGAGGAGACGCAGTAGCTCTTTCTCCTGAACAAACACTGTTCTGTATCAAGAAGGAGCCTTGCCCTATTTATAATGCATCATTTGTAAGGCTTGGCTTGGTTACACATGGGCCCACAGCACAGGAAAATGCAGTAACTCCATCCTATGTCTGCACAGGAGCCAGAGCAGTGATGAGATATATGGCAACAGCTCAGGTCAAAGCTTCTTATTTTTTAAAGTCCTTAAATATCTATTCAGATCATAGGGAGCTGTCTGTATGGCAGTGATCCAAGCTCTAAAACCCCCATAAATACATATTTACATGACAGATTTACATGATTGCTCTGGAGATCTTGCACAATTTTTCAGGCGAGGTCTTCCATAACCTCCAATATACTGCAGAGAAATGATAATTCCACCACAGACGGGGTTAGTCCTTCAGGCCAACAAAGGAAGCTCTGGCTGTTCTAGGTCAAGGCAGACTCAAGTGTGGACAGCCTTGCTGGGATCCCTGGTAATTTACTAGCAGCTGGAGAGGATAGGGAGACTAAACAGAAGGCCTTCGGGTACTGAATACAGTTTTAACAGAACCTGCCCACAGAAATGTTCCTGGGGATTTTGAAATAAATGGGTTGTGACTTTCATGAGTTATTTTGCTATCTCTAGGCATACCAACACTCACAACCTGGATGTAAGGATCTCAGCTTCACCAGTGATATACCTAGATTAAGCTGCTTCTGAGTTAAATGTTAATATGGTTGTACTACGCACAGGCACTGTGTTAACGTAACACAGGCGACCCAAACAATGGGTCTGCAAAGAAATGAATTAACAATCACGAGTGAAAATTTGTTTTGTTTTACTTTTTATAGAGAGACACTGAAGCTGAATATTGCATACCTCTTGAAGAATCCAGCTGCATATCTAACATCTCTATCATACATTGTACAAAATGAGAAAGGAACATCCCTTATTTATTCCTTATTTAATCTTTCCTCAGCCCTTCAGTGGCTTCAGGAGCTTAGAGTAGAATTGGTGATATATATATTAGACAACCCAGAAAGATGTATTTCTGAGCTGGAGGCAGAAGTCAGGTTTCCTCAATGTTTGGGTTAGCAGTTACTATGTCTAGACATCAGTAGGGATAATCACACCAGACCAGCAAAGTACTTCAGGATCTGCTTACCTTTGAGCATGTAGGCAGACTAATTGACTTAACTGAGATTACATACAAGCTTAAAGGTAGTCATATGCTTTGCTGGATTTGTCATTAATCCCATGGCCTGAAATGTACAGAAGCTTTATAGTGAACTTGAAGGCTACTGAACTGAGCTTCCTTGAAAGGCCTCTTCTGCAGCAAGAAAACAGGTTTTTGTTGTTGTTGTTTGTTGGGTGGGTTTTTTGTTTGTTTGTTTGCTTGTTTTTTAAATAAAAGCTCCTGAGGCGCTGGAATGCTTGGCAGGGGAATGACTGACCTGTGCTTTTAACTGGCACTGACTAACACCATCCTGAACCTTTCCCATCTTGTTCAGAGTACCCACTAGCTAGTCCCAGGTGGCTTCTTGAATTTTACTTGGCATCTAACTTAAGGCACATCTTAGTCAATGAAATTATTGTGAGCAGTTTACTGTGAATGCTTCTTATTCAGAAGACTAAATGTACATTGTTGCATTTTGATACCAGCTTACATCTTGAAAGAGGGGTAGCTCACTGTCAGTATAAAGTTTCCAGTTTTATTGCTGAAGCATTATTTCCAATGGGTAGCAAAAATCTAGGGTAGGGAAACACTAGAAAAAGAAATTTTTCCTTCTTAGACACCATTGTGAAATTGAATTTTTTTATTATTATTATTTAGGATTAAAAACAGTTTCACGCATTCTACCTGCTCAAGTCCAATACCAATTTTTGTGGCATAATCATCACATCTTATTTATAGAGAAGAAAAAAACCAACAAAATCATTTCTCCCATGTTACATATTTCTGAGGGTTTTGTTACATAGAGTTATTTTTCTCTCTGAATTTTTTACATCTGATGTTACATTCACGGCCCAGAAAACATCTTGCATTTCACTGTGAAGAAAAAAAAAATAGAAAAAATTAATGAAACAATTACATCAAAATTTTTGTAGTTGTGGAAGTGGTGATGGCATTTCTCCTAGAGGGAACATAAACAAAAACTTTAATTTTAGTTCACCATTACTTCTACATCCCTTGCTATAGTATTATTCTAAGCCTACTATTTTATAGTATTATTCTGAGTTTTTCCTGACTTGCCCACAGTGCACTAGCATTATATAAAAGCAATGCAAATTTTGGGATCCACATAAATATAAGAGAATTCTGCCATGAGATATCTAAAACTACAACTCATCTGAGGGACCACAGGACCTCAGATGAGGTGAAGATCACAGCTGACTCACGTAAAAATAACATTTAATTTGCTTCAACAATATGAAGTGCATTACTTCTAATTATGAATGTTGTATTTTGTTCTGAAAAACTTTGGCTCCTCATCCTTCACAAGAATGCTGAAATAGTGCAACTGGCCCCAACATTCAGCCTTATCTCACTCTGCTAATTCACCTGTCACAACTTTCAGGATCTCTACTTCTTTCTTTACAGAACTTTTCCCATGAGGAGAAAAATCTCTAGAAATCTCCAGGGCTTGAAAATCAAACCAACCTTGATGCATCTCTGCTGTTTGCTTAAGATAACGTCTGTGGCAATATAAGTGGAGCAAGGAACACACCTTCTGTCCTATAAAAATTGTGTTGTTTCTTCTTAGGTCCACAGCATTCAGGAAATTATAAACCATCATTTGATGTCTTAGAGCAGAGAAAACTTACCTGGAGTTTGTTCATTTTGGAGATTGTTTTAAAACAAAATGTGTTCCTTCCTCTTCCCTTTCCTTATTTTCCCCTTTTCCCTTTCTTTCCTTACATGGTAAAACAACTCACCATTTCACCCAGTTCTGGAGAGTTTTGCAGATAATTTACTCTTAATTGTGAAGGTATAATTAGAGCAATTGCTTGGAGGAGGCTTGGAATACTAGATGTGCTTAGGTATTTTTTTGGTTTCAACAGAGGAAAGAAGAGGCCTGTGTTTTTCCTCTTCGTCTGGTGGATGGGATAGAAAACCCAGCATGCAAGAGCGTGTGGGTAACTTCTCAATTGATACTACATTGAAAATGATACTGAACAAGCTGCATATTTTAAGTTTTATAGCACTGTCATGCAAGGTTATGTGAAGAATTAAAAAATATAGACCAATGTGTTAAGAAGTCAGTAGTTGTACTTAGGACTCCCATTTTTCTTCCTAGTAGCCTGACACACAGCAGATATCTCAGTGATGGTGTTCTGCTTTATCTGCTATCTAGCAATGTTCTTCTTGCTAGTATTCCCATTTATTCAAGTGATTCCTTTTTGCATTCCACCTGTTGGTATCCAAGCAACTGGGGTAGTGCCAAAGCACGTCCTGGTATGTGTGCAGTCTGCTACTTCATTTGTATTATTCACTGAGCTTTACTAAAAAAAAAAAATATATATATATATATATATATATATATATAATCTAGCTGCAAATTAAGAGTTTCTGCTTATTTTAGAACAATCCTTACTGTGGCAATTTGGGAAACCGTCGAGATGGATTCAAGCCAATAAGACTGTGATGCAGATTCCATATAGCTCTAGGTTTAAGTCAGTTTAAGATTTCCCATGTTTAGTTAAGTAATAACAACCCACCACCACTCCCCCATGTCATTTGTACATCTGGTCAATGAGACAGAGTATCTGACATTTTCCCCACAAGTTCTTCTTGCCATCTCTTCTGCACGTCTCATGGGAGGGTTTGTGGGTTCTGGTACCAGTCAGTGAGCAGGTCTGGATGATTAAGTTCAGTTCACTGCAGTTGCCACACTGTAAATGCCGGTGTAATTGTAAAACAACTGTGGGTGACCTGTCTGACCCTTGAGAGATTTTGTTTGCATTTGGTATTTAGTCATTTGTAACAGCACCAGTGCAAAGCCAGCATGGCGGTGGGGAAAAAAAATACATTTAAGTAGCTGTTGTCTCTTTGAAGCCAATAGTATCTGTTTGGCTTTGCTTGTTGGCTCCTTGTAGTTCATGGGAGTGCAACTACCTCATAGAGTTTACACTAATTGGAGATGATGAACATTTCATCAACACAGAGAAGGTCTGATTGAATGAAGATTTAAGGGTGGTTTGTTGGGTTTTGCTTGAGAGGAGGTATGGGGCTATATATATGGTAAAGTATCCAGCCTTCAACCTTAGTGCCACTCTGCCACTCCCTGACATGATCCTGAGTGTCATTTTATTAAAGCATATAGACACGCAAGAGCATGACCCTTAACATGATGCTATCTTGTGACTCTCTCATCTAACGCCAGCACACAGCAGGGCTTAACTGGGGTGCTGCAAACCACTCCATGGCTCCAACAAGGGCAGCCACGTTAAGGGTGAAGCTGTGGGAGTCTTGGGGTACCAGGGCTGGGGGTCTTCAGCCACTCATTGTATTTGCCTGCTCGTTCCCCCACCCTTGTGACAAGGAGAGGGGATGCATAACGTCCTGCAGTGCTGGCAACTAGCACAATATATATCTGTCGTCCGGTGTGAGGGATCAGATTCACCATAAAGCCGAACGAGGCTGTGTGATCTTTGATGCCTGCCAGTGTGAACATTTAAAAGACCTTTAAGTTATAGCACCACTCCAGGCAGCAAACAATATGGAAACATTAGTGACCATCACTCTCACGAGGGGCTGGTGGAAGGAAAGATTTGTCCATCTGTGTTACCACAGAAAGCTTCTCCTCTTAGCTAGCTTGCTCATTTATAACTAGGGTTGGAAAGTGCAAACCAAAATGAAACCTGCATTAAAAGAATTTTGTGGGCTGTACAAATCATAAGGGTAACTACTTCACAAAATACTGTCAACTGAGGCATATATTTAAAAGGTTAGATAAAATATCTCCTAGCCATTTTTTCCAGTTCTTTTCTTTTTATAGTCCACTGCAAAACAACAATAGATAAAAAGGCTGTATATAATGCATGTATATTTTGTTGGGTTTTTTTTTTTACCTTTCCCAAAGGAGTCTCTGTGCTTCCCACACTAATTGTAGGTTTTTCTGAAAATGCAGCATGAATCATTTATAAATAAAGAGACTTTAAAATCCCTAAAAGACTCCCTGAGGTATTCAGTATTTCAGCATAAAATAACTGTTAAATGGAGTTATTCTGAATTAGCTTTTACTGGAAAGTGGTGAAAATAAAGTTTTCTTTTCACTGTGAATGTGCAATAATTCTTTTACACAGCTACCCAGGGTAATTGACAAGCGATTTTCATAATTCAGGTTTTAGCAAAGAAATCATCTGAAGTGGCTAACATTAAATGAACGGAGCTGCTATTAAAACATAGCTTTCAAGAAAAACTGCATGAGATGTCAGAACCAGGGGCTCTGTGTTGAGACCTTAAAACATAACTTGGGCTATAAAATAAAAACACAGACATTCAAGCTCCACAACAAATTCATACATACACCCTCCTCACACATGCATGAACACACATACACACACTTAAAAATAATAAAGAGGGATTCTTCGACTTTCTCTTAAATTCCTGTGATTATTTTAGTGCACAGATAACCCTAGAAAGACAAGGCACTTAGAAAAGGTAACTGATTTGCATGACTCCTTTGGACTTCATAACCTTGAGTGTCCATACCAACCGTACAATCAGAGGTCACATTTGATCTCTCTGTGTAAAATTATGCAGAGGAAGCTTCTTCTACACTTTGTAGTTGATTGACAAATTGGTCTGTCACTCAAATGCTCCTTCAACTTATCGTGAACAGTAAAGAAAATTATCTGTTCTGTGCATATGTGAGAAAAAGCCTGTTCATTAACCTCTAGTCTGCTGAAGCTGTGGAACATATAATGCTTTGAGGAATATGTATTTTATATGAAAAGTATGCAAAAGATACAGGTGTATATATATATTTATGTGTATATATTTGTGTGTGTGTAACATATATAAAAATGCATGTCCATAGTAGAGCTGTCTGTATGACACATATTTCATATGTATATATGTGTACATATTACGCCAGTTTCTACAGCAAACTTTAGGCACTCTTTTTCATGAGTTTTGTACATGCACGATAGCTGCAGATAGGTAGACGCCTCTGAGATGCTTCCTACAAGTATTTGGTATAGCATGCTTCTTAATCTAAGATGCTTGTGGCTATTATCCCTCAGACATTCTGCCTACACTGTAGCTCTCAGATGCTAGGTTATTTACAAACATTGATGTATCACAAGTGCAAGGATTTAAAAGCAACTGAATATAAAGGTAGGGCCTAATTCCCTTCAAGTGTTAAGCAGAGGCAACTTGGATAGATTTAGTGGAGCTGTGCCTGTTTATCTCAGCAGCAAATTTAGTTTTACATACCATGGAATACTCATCTGCTGTCCAATTGCTTCAGCTTGGGGAAATTTTTGCAAGTCATGTATATGTATGTGTCTCTCTATTACTCCTTGCTAACTACTAATCAGTGTGCTTTTACTTAGCTATCTGATCTAGGTGAGAAAAATTAATTTCTCTAGGCATTTGTCTCTAAATGTTCTATGTGTAGCTGAACCTCAACTATGATATCTACATAAAAATCCAAAGCTACAAGATGATGACACTTGTGTGCCTTGTCTGTCGGTCTTTTTTTTCCCACCGTAAGCCCTGCATAATGGCACCAGAGAGCAGTCCTGAAGCAAACTCTCCTGTTTCAAACTTTGTGAAAGTCCTCATCACAGCCCCAACTTGCCAGCTTCTGACCCACCTCTGGCAGTTTGGCAACATGCTATGTCAAACCCAGAGAAAATGTGTGTCTGCTCTCTTGACAGGATCAGAGAGATTTTGGGTAAGGTATTTGCTTCAAATCTAGGTTGTTAAGTGATATAGACTTTAAAAAAAAAAAAAAAGGCAATTGGTCTCAACATAATTTTTTTTCTATACAAAACTTTTTGCTTTTACTGTTTAAAATTTTTTCTTTGCCAGTGGCTGAGTAGCTTGAAGTCTTTGAAACACTGAGCTTTCTATAAAATCCAAATAATTCTCTGTAAATCAAAGTACTTGGCATGCTTGCTGCAAAGCCTGAAGCTTTTTTTTTTTTTTTAAGGTAATCTCTAGAAAGTAGTTTGTACTCATGTTTTCACAGTGATTAAATATGCAAAGTAATTTTCATGATTATCACCCCGTTCTGAACCAAATCAGATGCGGCTATGCTTTTCTTTGTACAAAGCCAGTTATTGGATCAGATTCCAAAACAAATCCCCTGAATTTGGCGGATCATCATTTTAAAAGGGGGCTTGTTAAGGTAATGATTAAATTAAACCACCCCTTTAAGAATATTTAGATCTGGTCCGCCAAGCGGAACGGTCTAATGGTTTTTAAATTAGAAGCTGCGAATGCTAGTGAATTTCTTTTGTGGGTCAAGTGGGTATTAACAAATGCTAAGACTGTTCTCTCTTTTGTCATCACCTTGAAATCTGCAAAGAAAAGCGAAGAGTGGGAAAGACACAAGGAGAGAAGCAGTGTTAGTATTTAACATCAGTGCTTTTTAACCAAGGGCAGCCTCAGATTTACAAGGTTGGATAGGAGAAGGTATGAGATGGTGTTGCCAGTAATCTCTTTAGACCTTGCTCTTGAGAGGGAGACTGGAGCTCGAATCTTCAAGGAAGTGGAGAACCCAAGTGCATTCAATTCTGGCAGTCTTAAGCTATTGCAGAGGTGTAATAGCCTGCTAACCACAGAAGCGTGGATAACAACCCATACCTGCGGCTTCCAGATTTCTTAACCCTGTCAATTTTAAATGTGCTTTTTAGCCTCAGATGCTGCTGAGAGTTTGTGGCTGGGAGAGGCAGTTGTTTTCTTGTGTGGAAAGGATGGCTGGGTTCTTTCCAACACCAAAGACTTCAGTTCCTCTTTTGGGTACCCTAGGCAAACTGTGTTTGTCACTAGTATTTTTCATCCCACATTACTAGCTGATACTGGAGTTCTGTGAATATTGGATTTATGGGGCATAACAATCTCCCTGGTTGGAGGAAATCCACATTAGAATATAAATCTGTCAAGTCAGGTCAAGTCACAGCTAACAAAATACCAATGCTGTTCTTCTGTGCTTAGTCTCTTTTCAGTCATATGAAAGTTTCTGAAAATGGCACCTCTTGGGCGAAATTTTTCCTATGCTGAGATGGCTTAAAAGAAAAATGTTGGGGACGGGGAGACAGAGGTGGAATTTGAGCTGCTCGGAGGAAAGTGGGGAGAGAAATAGCTTTCTGTTTCTTCAGACAAAATCCTTGTGACTATTTTGTTTATGAATAGCTTTCTAAGCAGAACGGGTAGTAGTGGAAGCTGGCTTAGGCTACAGAAACAACTGTAACTGGTGAGGTGCACTTCTGCAGGTGAAAAAGTCAGTTTTCAGTTGACTGCATTATGACCCTTTAGAAACTGCATGCTCTGGACATGTGGTTTGGTACAGTTTGTGTAGGGCTTTTTGCTAAGCTTGTAAAATGTGCACTCAAGGAGAGACATGCTCTGTGCATGTGTGTGTGTGTTGAGAGACGGAGAGAGGGTAGGCTAACTTTGCTGTGAAATGAATGATTTTCTGACCTGACAAAGTGGTTAGGGAAGGTGGCTTACTGTGCTGAGTCCTGGGTTTATTTTTTGCAAAGCAAGTAAGCAAAGAGGTCAGGTAAAGACTGATTGGTATGATGTAGGATTTACAGAAAGAAATATCACTCTGACGAATCTAACATACTGGCTTAATTTTGTTACCTACACCCATCTTACCAACCCACAAAATTTCCAGTGGGGTGTTGATAAAATGTTTTGAACTATGAAAAAAATAGTTAGGGGAATGTTACTGTTTAACACCTAAGAATAGTTAAAAAAAAAAAAAGATAAATCATAATTCAAGCTTGTTAAACAGCAACTCTGCCTTAACTGCCTTATTCTCTGCCTTATTCTGCCTTAACTTTGCCCCTTGCACATAGACATGGTGATACATTGTCTGATTCGCAATGCTGGTTTTAAATATCGGTTTGCATTCTTGAGAACTGTGGACAGTTCTATATAAACTTCCATGCACTGTGCAGCAGTTTGCAATAAAGCAAACCCAATGTTTTGGTATCACACTGAAGATGATGCTGAAGGACTAGGAAGCAATTGTGGTATCTTCTACAGGTTATTTCTTCTCATCTGGAAAAGCTATCGTTGATCATGGACAGATTTCTCTCACAAAAAACATAGTAATAAGTTCCAAATAAAAAGCACTGGAAATAATTAACAGTACACAAAACTGAAAAAGTACAAGCTGTAGTTTAGAAAGGAACAAAGAGAAGATTATGATAGATATACATGAAGTATGGTTATGTATGTTAAGTTAGGCTCTTCTCTTTACCCTTTTAATAAATAGAGGAGCAAGTAAGGCTCATCAGATTCTATTTTGCATATGAGATTGTATAATACATAATAAGCCTTTGGTTCATATTGCCACATGTAATTATTTTGGTCAAGAAACCATTACACTGCAGAATATTAAATGGAAATTTAAGTTGTTAATATTATTTATATTTCACATACATTTTTTTTGGAAGCAGAAAAGTTTTTTCCCTTTCACTATACTTTCAAAATTTGACTCAGGAAGAATATTCCTCGTAACAAAAGAAAGGTTGCAATGGGTTGGACTCAAGCCGTCATACTGTGAAGTCTAATCTAACAACATAGTGACCAGGTTATAATGAAATTCCTTCACAAGGAGGCCCAATTCATAATTAATGCAAGATCACAGCAGGTTTTTTGTTCTTTCCTTGAAAGCACAGGGCACTGATGATTTTATGGTCTGTTTGGACTGTTCCCTTATTCCCAACTATATTTTCCCTAAAATAAAACTTTTATCAAAATTATCTCCCAAAGTGTTTGGTGAATAAAACCCTGAAGCAGTTCTGCTTTGTACAAGAACATCATGGGCTCAGTTACTTTGAGAGAGAATCTGCAGTGAAGTTCATTTTCATATAACAGTTTTTCCAAAGTCCATGCCCACCTTGATCCCCTCTCCTTTTTAACTCGCAGTTTATTGTAGAGACTATCTGTGAGCGATCACTAAGCCTGGATCCTCATTCCTGCCTTCACCAAAGTAAAGGTGCGATTGAATCTTGGATTTTGGTTAGGGCTGACAGTTTAAAATTAACTCATTAGTAGGTCCCTATTTTCTAAGGGCAGAGAAGGCAGTGTATTTCTTTACCATTTCTTGCAAGCTCCCTGGGAAAAAGGCTGCATGTTCTGTCAGGTGGAACAGAGTATTTTCAACAACACAGCTTTAGAAGTGCGTGCAAGTATTATCTCTGTTTCTAGCAAAAGAAAATGAGAATGAATAAAGCATATTGGTCTAAAATAGCTTCATCTTCTCTCCAGTGTTCTGACCTTAAGCCTGAGAGCCACCCTTCCTAGAAGGGGGCACTGTAAAGTGAAGTTCTGCCTCAAAATGCCTGTCAGAGCCGGTGATTTTGAATGTTGCTGTTGCTTCATGGCAGTCATGGACAAAGCTAGCCAAAGGGCAACACTTGTTCCCAAAATCACAGGCATGAAATCAGTGGCCACAATTATTTGCAGACTGAAATCACTAGCATAAAGATGGAAACCAGGTTGAGAGTCTGTTTTAAATTCACCTATATTATATCTTAAACAGGTTTTCATAATAAAATAAAAATTGTGTGATAGCACAAAGAAATAAAATTGATATAAACCCCATGTAAGAATTTTTGGTTCCATGTCTTGAACACTTGTTTGAGGTTTGAATCTGAATATTTTTATGTCACCAATATCTTACCTGGCATCTAACTTTCTCTGCTGAGCTGTAAGGTCAAAACTCTGCTTTTGGGTTATCTGCAGAGGGGATCTTGACTGTATGTTGTGCCCTTGATCCCTGCATAAACCAGCCATTGACGTCAGTATGAGTTTCATGTGCAGATTACAGCTGGGTAAGCTCTTCACAACAAAATCTGAAGTTATGCAAAAGCCTCTAGTAGTTTGAGATTTGAATGTGGAAATAAACCCAGAAGAGTTTTATGTACGATTTTTCTGACTAAAAAACTTTTCAAAGGAAAACCAAAACTTGTTTCTTTAGACATGCAGGATTTTTTTTAATGTTTTTTTTTTTTTTTTAATGCTCAATGCCATGGTTTTGCCATCTGGTTTCATTTGGTTTCATGGAAGACATATGGATTAAATAAAACTTGATCAGTCAGAAGCAATGCCTATACTTTTGAATTTCACCAGCAAACCTTTAGAAGTGCTGTAGAACCTACATGTTTTGAATCCAAATTTTGAACCCCAGGAAACTGATGGATTAGAAGAAGAAGGAATGACGTGGACCAAATGATCAATTGGAGTCGTGGATTCCATGCATCCACCACCCTTAACATAACTGACAGGAGTTAGATATTTTTTTGTCCTGGTCAGCCCCTACTCAGAGCAGAACCTGGGGAATATAAAGCATATGATTTAAATCGCAAGTTGGTCAAAGAACTGAAACTGGTAGGAGTTGCAGTGCTGAGTCAAAGTCATAAACCTAGAGGCACAGATCTGTTGTGACAGATGAGAAAAGGAGCTTTTCCCCTAAATCTTTGCAAATTAGGGACTCTTTTTGTACAACATTTTTTTTGGTGACTTTTGAGATGTTTAACTTTCGCCTGAAGTGATGGATTCCTGATGTCTGTGGGTGAATTCTCTAAACAGGGGAGGCAGGACTACACACTATGGACTCCTATCAGGAGAGCTGTTCTTCCCTATAACTAAAATAATGTGACTTAATTAAAAATTGTAAAGATATATTTACCTGCTTGGACAGAAATGGCTGCCTTTAGAACAGTTCCAGTCTATTAGTAAATAATGTACATTTAAAAAAGATTTATAAATATGTATTTAACCAAAGCAGTCATTCTGGTCTCTTAGATAATTAATATGCATTGGAGAACTTTCCATTAAAGACTTTTGCCTCTCTTCTTTTCACTTTAAAAAGCAAAGAAGTTAAATGCAAAAAAAAAAAAAAAAAAAAAATTAAAAAAAAAATTCAACCCACTGAATAATGGTAGGCTTGGGACATAAACCATAAAAAAACAGGACACCGAAACTTCATTAAAACTTAAGGCTGGAGAACTTGTTCTGTGAAGCTGATTTTCTTTTTTCTTCTTCTTCTCCTTGACAGCTAGAATTCAAGGACAAAGTGTCAGCTTAATTTTAAACTTCCTGGCTTTGGTCCATTTGTGTTGCAGCCTTAATCAGGAAGAAATAGTTCTGTTAAGGGTCATATTATTTTTGGCCCGTGGGAGGGATGTTCAAGGTGAAAAAAAGGGCACAAAGCTTTAGGCAGGCTGTTACCAGAAATGAGCTGGGGACCACATCTGTCCCCTCAGAGAAGTTATTGGCATAGGGGTGCTGCTACTGCACGGAGCTGGGGCTGTTCTAGGAGCTGCCATCAGTGGCACCTGGGCTTCTCTGGGGCAACGTTCTGTTTGCCACTAGCCAACTCCTAACTCTCATTTTGCTTCCAAAATATCTGCCTTGCTTTTCTCACCTGCGAGTCAGCATTTTCTTAGGCTCTGAGCATCTGAAGGTAGGACGTTATGCTCTTACATGGAGAACCAAAGGAGCAAAGGAGCTCTGATCCTAAATGGCACTTTTCGGTTATTCCACAAATGAATGTTTAGTGACCGTGCTTCTTGATGAAGGTAGTGTTTTAAAGTTTGGCATGTTATTTGGAAGAGTTGTTTCTCAAATGCTTCACTTGAAATAGAAATGTTTGTGCTTATATTGAAGAAGTGGTGGTAAAAATAGATAATACAGTAAAAGGAGGTTTGGTTTGAGTTACAAATACTAGCATATGTCTCACTTTTCTGGATCAGATCTATCCAATTTATTGAGTAAATTATGGAGAGATTTGGAACAACGTTAAGTCCATCACAACCAAGCAGAGGTTTATCAAATCTATAGGATTCTTAGATAAAGTGTTTTAGTGTTTGATAAAAAGCTCAAGCTAATACTGAATGATTCACAAATGTCTTCTTACCAGAGGGCATGTTTGAAAGCCCTCTGAAATCAATAGACAGGATCCCACTGATTTCAGCAAATTTTGCACCATGCTCTTGCTAAATCATAAGATTCACTCAGAATTGTTGCTGCATGCTGAAAAAGAGATGCCTTTTTTATTTCCCTGGGCACAGAACAATAATATGATTTTATTCTGTTACACTACTGAGAGAGTGATACACACACTGAAAGATGAATTCTGATCTCTTAAAGTAGCATTAAGCCAGGGTGTCTTTCACATTTTCATACTGATATGTGGGGAAGTACTTTCTGCTTCATATGAAATGTTAGCATGATGGCACTGAAATTTAGAATGAATATAATTCCTACTGTACCAAGGCCCTTATGAAAACAAGACTGTTTATCTTGTGAGGCTGTCCGGGCAAACCAGGGCTTAAATATGAGAAATAAATGCTCTTCAGTTTTACAAGAGCATTGTGCCTCTGAGCTTTGCATTTTTTGTAAAATCCAGGATAGTGTAAGAAGAACCAGTAATAGGAGGTAAGCTTCCATAGCATTATGTCAGAGAACAAATGCACACAGCTCTTTAATAAAGGGCAAGGACATTCGTTTGACTTTTTAGTTTGTTTTATTATAGGGATGCCATTCATGCTTCTATAATTAAACTTGTTTCAGCGCCTCCATTATAAACTCTTTTTTTTCCTGCTGAAGCAAACGCTGGCATGCTCCATCTGTTTCAGTGTCCTGGAGCGCCTTGTTTTTATGTTGTTTTTTTTAGGGGGGGTGGTTGATTGGTTTTTTTCTTCACTTTGGAAAGGTTTAAGCTTAAGTCTAAGAATGAAAACTGTGTAAACTGCTTGCTACCTCCAAAACTCTGCCTGGTCTTGAGGAATTTTAGCAGAATCTCTGGAGGTGTGACCATACATGATTCTTCTAATTCTTGTAATGGAAAGTGTGGATTTTTAATAGGATCCTGGGCTTGGAATTAGAAAACCCAGCATCTATTTTTAGTTCTGCCAGAGATTGTCTTGCTGCTCTTCAGCACTGTTGAGCTCAGCAGGTGTTTCTTCAGCAACTTCTTTCTGTGTCTTGATGCTGTGACTCATGAGCTCCGATGGTACTTGCTGAGGGGACTGAAGAAGTCCCCGATGCCATAGCAGAGAAAGCTGAACAGGCAGTGTACCTACTCCACAACCACCATAGTCCCAGTCTGTGTGAGTCTCCATAAAACAGAGACAATAGCTGAAGAATAGATGCTTTGCCTGCTAAGGACAGTAGGCAGGTGGGAACAATAACCTCTTTTGCGCTTGCCATAAATCACCAGAGCTTGTCAGGCAGTGCCCTCAGTATGCTGGGCTGTAAAATACTGTTTTGCACATTTCTTTTTGTCTGTCCTCCCTCCCTAGATTTCTTTTCAATTTAAGGCAGGAACTGGAAGTATGTGCACACATGTGTGAATGAGTGGAGAGGGGTTATCTTTAGCTTCCTTGTATTTCTTACCAAGATAGAAGACAGCTGTCAAGCTTGGAGAGACTACATCTGTTCTACAAGTGGTTTACCTGAGCCACAAACATTTAGCATGGAAGTCTGGCCCTAAAGCTTTTAAGGTATGTAGACTTCATTCGTAACTACAGAAACACTTTTGAGCTCATTGCACCAAGCCTGCAAATTAGTACTTGGACCACACCAATATATTTTATTTGTGTCAGCCCTCTGAGTCTTTAAGGCTTGGATGCCTGGTGTACAGATGCACTCCATGCACATTGGGAAGGATCGATACACAGACAGTGCCTATTCAAGCATGTACGCCCACCCGAGGTCCACGTCCAGGAGTCACATTGTATTGTTACATTACTGTGCTCAGTGGTTTGCGTTTAGCATTTTTAAAATGAGAGAAGAGCAAAGAATAAGAGATACAGAGGCTAATGTTTCATTTGTGTGCTTCCCAAAGCTTTTACCTAGTCAAACAGGTATAAAAAAAGAAGTAGCTCTACTGCAAAGTCATCCTAATGTGACATTTTATCATAAAACCAGAACCTTTTTGAGAAATTTTTCTTGCATTCAATGGTTTGGAGCAATGGCAATATACAGTATTTCTGTGTAGATAATGCTTAGTGGCAAACTAGAATAGATATTTTAACCAGAAAACTGATTGCAACTTCTGCTGCAGAAAAAAAACCAAACAAAATGAACCTTTCATATACCAGTTATCATGTTTTAGATACGATTAAGATTCCAAATTATCTTACTTATACTGAGTAAGCACACTTGTCCACTGCCAGTCTAGACTAGTTTTCTCTCTAGCTTGTTTTTCCCCATTTCGTCGGATGCTATTTTTATAGATTTCCCTCTTCAATAAAAGTCCTTGCTTTCACTAATACAACATTAATTTGTGATTGATCTTTTCTGAGGTGGAGAAATAAGGTCAAAACATATATTGGCATCCTGATGGCTTGAGCTGGTCACTGCCAGCTCTTGATCAGCAGCCAACTTTTCAATTAGGAGGTGAGAGTGAGTGATCTGTGCTGGTTTTGCCATTTATCTCATCTCTAAGGAGCAACACATTTTGCCTTTCTGAAAACAGCTCCAAAGACTCTGCAGTTCAAGTGTATTTTGATCAGTGGCTGATCTCCGCCTCACATCTGAAAAGTTCACTGGGGTTCTCAGCATCATTCAAAATGCTTGGAGGTGAAGGTATGAAACACAGAAAATGATCAGAGTAGTAATGATGATAATACCGGAAAAAGATAGACTGGTGAAGCAGCTAAGATATTATAATCCAAAAAAATGTTACGGGTAATTTTCTTCTCATAACCTGAGGACAAAAACTTTATTACTATTTAAACTCCAATATTGCACCAATTAAATTCCAGCTTAAGAACTAAGGTTTCCAGTCCACTTTTCATTTGAAAGTGTATCTCCTATTCTTGTTCCCAGACGTCCCATAAGAACAACTTTTTATTCTTCCTTTTTTTTTCATCTTCATATTTCCTATAATTAAAAAGCATGAAGGAATATTAAGTTACAGAAACTTTGCCAATGTGCTTTCAGTTTTGCAAAAGCACACACTTAAAATAATACTATTTTCTCATACGAGAAATAATATATATTGAAAAGGAAAAGAAAGAAACTTCAAGCTCTTTTCTTTTTTCCTGCTGCATTTAACATTTCTACCTCACAGCTCAGATTGCTTTTTTTAATCAAAGCAGTAATGGAAGAACAGTCCTTACACTCAAATGCAATCACATTTAATCATATTTAATATCCTTTTTTCTCAGCTGATCAGACTTTAAAAATTTGATTGCTTTAGTTTGATTTAAAACTTAAGATAAGTCAAACCCAATAAAAAAGTATATTTTTGTTGTTAGTGTGTTCCAATTTTGTGGTTTCTTAAGGTGCTTGAGCTTTTGGCTGTTGTATTGCAGACCAGAGATTTCTGAGCACCCTCTCAGTGGAAATGGGCAGAGATTAAAATGATATAATTTTAGCCAAACATACTACATTTTTTCCTAAGAAAAATGGAATTGATTTAGTGATACATTAATCTTTGTCCTACAAGAGACAGCCTCTGATTCAGTGTGAATATATTGTATTATTACATTGTCCTCTTCTGTTGTTTTCCTGGAACTTGTTTCACAACAACATTCAGTAGGATGAGATTCTGAGTTCTTTTGCTCCACGATGAACCCAAAATAATTCCAGTTGACATTGAAGTCTCCCATCTCTGTCTGCAGTCTTCATTTTCAGGCTGTAAAAAAAGGACTGTAGCTGGTGATGACTCTGATCAGGTCGTTTGACTACATTAAAGTCCATTATATTTGCTGCAATTACCCTCTGTGTTCCAGAACATAATCTAACACACAAAATGCTTGCTTCCTACTTGTATTAGTATAAAGGTAAACTGTGTACTCAACATGTCACCTGGCTTCCTTTATTCTCAAATTGGATTATGCACTTCATATGGGAGCGCGCTAGCTGAAAGTCCCCATCATGCCCACCAATCATGACGGTGAAACGTGCCCAAAGACTATATGCTTTAGGAACAAAACTTTAGAGACCCATTTGCCCTGTAGTGAGGTGAGTGTAGACAAACACTCCCTTGAAATCTCCCAAGTGCCTATACTACTTGCAGTCTTACTTCCATGAGAATGAATAGAACAATTATGCTTTCATATAGACCAAGGCTGCAGAATATGTTAAAACTTGATCCTCCCAGTCCAGCAACATACATAGAATTTGCTAAGCCACAGAACTGAACGAAACTAATGAAATGTTCCATTCCTTGTTAATTTGATGCATGTGTTCTGGGTGGGTGAGAAGGAACAGAGCAGGAAAGGGCAGGCTTGTGCCAAAGTTCAGGGTTGAGTCAGTGTGGAGTTTTAGCACAATCTCACAGATTGATCTTCGGATTTCTGGTGCTGTTAGACCGTGACGGTTTGACAGGCATATGTAAACCGTAGGAAAGTTCCTTCTGAGATACAGCTTAACAGCAGTAAGAGGTAATCAAAAAGGCCTGCATGTTGTCTGTGTTGGCATTGTGGATCAGAGTCTTATAGGGAAAGACTATAATTTCATTAACTTAGCATGAAGGTGAATTTATAAAATTATGGACACTGCTTGGGAATCTGGTACGCCTCAGACTTAAGCTTTATAACTTCAAGGTCACATTAACATAGTTTTATGGTTACTTTCTTCAGTGCAGACCTGTTATCTGGAGAGCAGATATTACCTTCTGTGAAATTCATTATATGTGCAAAATCAAAAAACAACAAAAAAGAGAGAGTGTAGCTTCGCTTGGCAGAGAATGCCATCCTTATAATGTATTCCTGGTTGCTGTTGGTGTATCTCTACCCAGCCATGCCACAGCACCTGTGAGACAAGGTGGAAAGTGTAAAATGCAAGACAGGGGAAGTGCATTGTGAGTCTTCAATGTGGCTTTCCTGCACTCACCTACATTAAGTCCCCTGTGTTCATAGTTCGGCCATTTGTGGGACATTACAAATAGTGTAATTTTTTAAAAAAATGCTAGTACATAACCTTACGTCTTGATTATGTTCCAGTTGGCTGGCAGTACTCTGCCTTACATTGTTAAGCCTGTTGTCTCACTCTGTGTTTGAGTTCATTTTAATAGCCAAAATTACTGTGCGAGGCTGCTGCATAGTTACTATATGCCACTCAAGATGTGGGTGAGTTTTGAAGGTAATGTGAAATGATTTTCTCATAGCTTGCAATGTAGTTTAGGACAGAAGGCACTGCATTGATATAGGATGATGATTTAAGGTTTGGCAGACGTTGAGTAACAGTTACCATGCATTTTTCCTCCAAATTCTCCTAATTCAACTTAATAGGCAAATCATGTTTTCTCTCTGCTTTCCTGATCATCCTCCATTAACCTGCAGTCTTTGATAAATATGCATTGCCTCATAATGTTGCATAAACACTTTTTAGATGGCAAATAGAGAGTAAACAAAACCCAAGTTAAAATTATATTAAAGACTTTGATGGCTTATTAATCATTTATACAAAGCTTATTAATCAAATGGATACTTTAAAACAAAATGCTTTTTTCCAAAATCAGAGAACAGAGGCAATGCTGGCCTTATCTCTCTTAGGAGGTGAAGGCTGGCAGGAGCCAGTTCTCCATCAGTCCTAATTCACTTTTAAAAGTTCAGACTCCAGGAGCAGGAGTATATCCGAGTACTAACTCACTGTCTCTGTCTACTTCTGAGTCTTTGATTCAAGGGCTTTGCATGCTCCTGGTGAAAAGGTCACCATACACCAAAGTCTGTCTGTCTCCTCCATCACAGTTTTCTTCCCCTTTCCTTGGTCCTTCATTTACTGCCAAGTTTGTCTAGCTCTGTTACGTCTCTTCAGAGCCTGGTGAATAAATGAGTAGTGTTAACTTTGCTTTGTATGCCCAAGAATGAATTGATTTGAAAAAACACAAAGAACCTCCCCCCCAGATTAGCTCTCCTCTGCTAGAGGTTTCAGCACCCCAAGTGAGAGCACAGCAATACAAATGGCTGGTTCAGCACTCATGACAGTTGAGGAGTGCCAGGTTGGGACATGAAAATGAGCACTGGAGGCTGGGGAGAAACTGCTGATGGCAGGACTACTCATGATGGAGAAGAAGACTTCTGTCCCAGCTGAAAGGAAATCTTTGGAGAAAGGTGGAAATAAGCAGCCAGGAGTGTAAGGACAGTAAAACTGGTAGACCTCCTGCAATTAATCTTAAATGGTAAATTGGCTACTATTTGTGAAGTGATACTTGACAGGCTGGTTATTGTTTTACTTCTGAGCTTCCACAGCTAGAAGCTCTGGTTCAATATTGCTGTTCAGCTGAGCCACAGTGGTAAAGGAGCTGTGTCCCTAAAGATGTGGAATCACAGTGTAATTCTTCTGAGCTCCTAAATCAGAGCTGTAGTAAGAAGTAGGTGCTCTTACTCAAGTTGTTCTGATTAATGTATTCTTAAAGTTACAGGGGAAATTCTGGGTCAGTTGAAGTCAATAGCAAATTTATGTTGACTTTGTAAGGGCCAAGATTTTACCTGTAATTTGAACAAGGAAGAGCATCTTTTGGAACATGCTAAACTTGTCATGTTGAACCATAATTTTTTCCTAAGTGTTTTAACTCGTCTGGCTGAACACGAGTTAAAGGACACATAGCCTGGTCTGCATTTAAACATGTTAGCTGGACCATGTTAAAATTCACCCTTTAATTCCTTGTCTAGACAAAGTCACACTCTATAAGAGAGGGAAGAAGCTGTCTACAATCTGGGTGATTAATGGGCTGAAAGCAGATGTGAGATATAAAAGAGTTTGTAAGCCTCCTCTACTACCTGGAGGTAAAGTTTGGCTGTCACAGGCAAGAGAAAAGGGATAAATTTCAAAGGAGGCTGAAACTGCAGCCAAAATGCATTAAATGATTACACGGCCAGGACTTACTTTGATCACACCTCAAAAGTAAAACAAACACAAGCATGAAGAAGAAAGGGTTTTTTCCCCCCAAAATAGCTCAAAAGGATGAATTCATTAAAGAAAAACAAGCACTCTAGGGCAATGGTACCAAACATGACTTGGTGTTTTAAATCCCTCATCCCCACTGTAAGGGTGAATGTGACTCTGCTGAGAGCACTGGTATAACCCTGCAGTTTCACTTGATCCCCAGGGAGAGAAGGGGTTGCTGTGAACCTTTGCATCCCTGTAATCTATCCAGAAGCAAGCATGGCCTAGCTAGTGCACTTTGTACAGTCTGGTATGCATGTAACCTAACACAGAAGTCATCAAATAACTGGAGATCGGTGCCAATGGAAAAAAGAAGCAATGTACCAATATAGAAAATGAAATAATACCAACTTACATGGAGAAACACCTGTGGATCGCAGAGCTGCAGAACCCAGTGTCATCATCTCCATTTTAAAGACAGAAAGCTAGAGAAGGGAGATATGAAATGGTTTATTCCAGTCATCCAGGCTGTGAAAGGTAAAAATCCTAGACCTCTGTTTCTATCTACTGCTCTCTCATAAACACCTACTAGGACAGAAAGAGGGAGGGAAAGTATATTCATATATATTCTAGTTTGGCTTCAAAGGAGCAAGCAGCATGATGAACAAAGTATATTCTCTCTTTGTGATTGGAGTTTAGTCAAGATAATTTTGCAATTTAGGAAGCCGAAATAGCTTGTTTGCTTGTTTAGGCAATTTAATTCCTAAGACTGGAGAATGGCTTATCCAGAAACCAAGTCAGATTTTAACATCACTTCAGTTTTAAAATCTCACTCCCTATACTTTGTTATAGGAAGCAGTCAAGCTCCCTGGGTGTATATATAGTTTAGAACTGCCACATCTGATAATATTTGGCACTTTACACTTCCAAACCTTTGCAGGTATTAAGTAACTTTATGCTATAATTGTGAGACATGCAAAAGACTACAGTCCCATCTCTCTGCCCCACATTTGCTGGGTACATAAGAAAAAATCCATGTAAAGCTCAAAGAAAGGCAGCATCACTGTGTTGCCTGATAGCCTGCATACAAGACACTGAGCACATGAATTTGCAGCATACCATATTTATGTAGTTTTACCCATCTGTAGATTGAAGACAATTCTACCAAGAGGGAAGGTCAGATCTCCAGGTTGCTTTGTTCTTCTCTCTGGAGCCTCTACATTATTTGGTGCATCACACACAGTCTCAGAGCCTCCATTTACCCATGTTCAGAAAGGTGGGGTGACATATTTGCTCTTTCTAAAAATATTTGAGAGCTAAGACTGCAAAGTTTGTTTGAAAATGCCCAGAATTACTTAGGGCTGATTTTTAACTTATAGTAGGTATCCTCCTGTAATTGTGTGGGGACAGAGGTCCTCTAAAATCTTAATAAGAAAAAGGATAAACAAGTTCAGCTTATGCCAGTGATTTCCTGGAAAGCTACGCTGGTTAAGATTGTTATTTATTTATTTATTTGTAATACCGCTGGCAAAAGCCCTGTCAAAATAAAAATGTACCAGCAAAAAAACTTCTATGTGGGTATTTAACTGTGCACACACTAGGAGTTTTTTTCTGGCATGCTAGAATGAGGAAAACTTTTCTGATGCAGACCAGGTCTCCAAACACATTTTAAGTAATTCCAACAGCGGTAAGTGTGTCTAATTTGAAAAAGATTGCTCTGATAATATGTTAACAAATAAACATAAATCAAACTGAACCTGGAAAAATCCCAAACACTTTCTTCTTTGTGTTTTTTTTTGCTTAAAAGAAAAATTCTGATATCAAAAGTAGCAGTAGAGAATGGTTTCAATAAGCAATACAAGCATTACTGTCTTTTTTTTGCATTTTTAAGTCTTATTTTATGCTTTTTTTTTAAAGGAAAAATACCATATAATTACTGTCATACTTTTACCATTAACTTCTTCAACTCTGATGGTAATAAGCAATATGACAGCCTCAGTTCCTCTGTCAAGGGAAAGGGTAAAGTCTTCATTTACTTCTAGTGTAATAGATTAAACTGAAGAATCCATTTTAGTCAGGGAAGAGTGGATGTTGGTGAAGTTATGAGCTTACTGCACCTTTTAAAATGAAATATTTAAACAAGTGAAACCTTACGTGGTTGATGCATTAAGCTGACATAGGATGTAAATCAAACAACACCTAAATGTCCTTTAACAAAGTCAATTATATTATATAAGCGTAACAGAGATGGAACTCCTTTATCCTGTGCATCTGCCAGTTTTTTCTATTGAGATGAAAACCTTTCCACAGATGCAGAATATCATTTATAACTGCTCAGTATTGTGCTATAAACTTAAAAGAAATTAAACAAAAATGTATTCTTTATTAATGTTATTGAAAAATGGTGTTCCATAATCTAAACATCTACTGGAAACATCTACTCAGTTCCCGAAATCATCTCTATTAGATTATGTAGATACCATCTATGAAAATACTTCTAAACTTAATCTGTCAAGACTTCAAAGAGTCTATAAGCAAATACTTAGATTTGCATTAGATTTTTGACTTTGAAATCCATTATTGTAAGTTCCTTGCTGACTTTGATGTGTTGCCTTTACACCTCCTCTCTGAGAAAGGAGGTGTAAAGGCAGCACATTAGTTTATAGATGTTCACAGACTGTTTTTCGGATAAGGCCATTTAAATCTCTTTTGAAGGTCAATCCCAGCTCTTATCATTCAAGAAGTAATAACAGAGAGAGACTGCCTAGAGTAAGGACTGCTTTAAAACACAAAATAGCAGGGGTGGAATGAACTTACTTAACTCTTGACCTAGCACAATATCAGCATTCTAGTGTTTTGCTGTGACAATGCCCTGCTAAGGCATAGTGTGAAATTTCAATATAGGTGTATGGAATTAAATGATTAAGAAGAACAAGAGGTTGCAGCTGTTTACAACTGGCTTATTTTTTAGTTTGATTTCTCTGGTTTTGTTTGTTGCAATTAATAATGTATTGATGAACCATTAAAATACTGCTTGAAACACACAGTATGATACCCCGTGTTCAAACACAGGACAAGAATTTCCTTTATGCATATGCCAATATTTTCAAGCCTGGCTGGCTAAAGTTAGACTTTGAAAGCAACTTTGTTGCTTTTCCTGGGCCTGATTTTTCTCTTCAATAGACCCCTCTACTTACGATGGAAGTAGGCCTATTTGGGATGTTTTCTGACCTTCCGATATGAACGTCACTTCACTATAGGTCATAAGATGAATTTTCAACCATTTTGGGATATTACTGTTTTGCTTCTTGCCATTGTTTTCCCTTGATCAAGAAAAATGAGAAAGATCTATTTTTCTTCTTTTAAGAAACAGCCTGTGTCTAAAGTCTCTTTCTAGTCACTTTGTCTAGGTTCATTCTGATTTCAGTGATTATTTGTCATATGTAGCAGTCTTATATAGACAAAATATTTTGGAAGCTGTTGGCTCCAAATAAGGGACCTTGTTCTCAGAGGATGGAGCCTTACTTTCGAATGCAAAGTTTGGCAGAGCGAAGAGTAGAAAACACAGAAAAGACTGAAATTGTTAAATTTGTAGTGAACAACATTTAGCAGTTTTTCTTTTTTTTTTTTTTTTTTTTTTTTTTTTTTGTAGGTTTTGGGTGAAGTTTGGTAGGGATCATGGTGTTACATGTTCTGCTAGTTGAGTGCTGACAACTCTAACTTTGCAATAACTTGATTATTTGCATGTGATTTATGAGTAGGAAGAGTTAGTTTTGAAACTGACCTTGTCCAGATGCGGTTTTGTGTGGTTTCAGCAGCATTTTCTGTACTGCTAATGAACAAGCAGAGAGGAGCTACAAAATGTCAATGCAGTGCATTTTGTAGGAAGCCTTGTCTCTACTGTTTTAATAAGACGCAAAAGTTGTGCTCTGAACAAAACAGTGCTATCATAATTCCATCCCACAAGTAACAAAAGTGACCAATATCAGACAAATCTGCAGGGGAATATGCAAATCTGCAGGGGTCCAAACCACACCTATAAAAAGAACAGTGCCAGACTGATTTCAGAAATTTTATGCTGGCATGTTTGCCATTGTCTTTTGAGATGCTATGCATGCTTCTGTGTCAGTTTTCCGGTGGTCAGGAAAATACAACTACATATTGTGCTTCACAAGTTTTTTGGAAAAAGTAACTTTAGAATGAGCTGTTTTACTTGCAAAGGGATCTTCTTGTCCAAATTATTTGCAAAATATCACAAAGTTTTGTAAGAAAAAGGGTAATTTTAAAGCTTGTATTTAAATGATGGATAACAGTGAGAAAAGTCAGATATGTCATTCATCAGCGCACTTAAATGCAAGCAGCACCTAAAAGTGCTGTTTCAGCATATTACATTTGTGCTACAATCTCTTACGTGTTTTCTCACATAAACAGTTTCAGGCCCCAGCTTTGCTTCTGTTGATTTTAGGTGCTTATCAAGTCCACATTTTGAATGATTCTTGTACTTCTCCCCAGATCAGCAGAGGCACGCAAGATTTGTCACCCACTTTTCTGCAGATGGGAAGTGATGCATGGAGATGAAATGATTTAGTGTTTCTCATGCACTCTGTCAGAGCAAGTACTTGGGATTCACCATTCCTAAGGTCTAGGTAAGTTTGGATCATTGCAGTAGCCTTTCTTTCTGGGTCTAGAGCTTACTTCATGGCCTCTGCAGCAAGGGCAGGAAAATTCACATGTATGAGCCACTCTTCAGCATGTAGTTGTAAGGACTGTTGAACAACTTAACACCAGTTATGGATTGTGTTGAAAGAATTTTCTTTAGAGGTAGAGCTCTGGTGATTTTTTTGTCAGTACAATAAGTATATGGCTCTGACTGCTCTAACTTCACAGGCAGGTTGGAGCATTTGTGCCACAATCTGTACTGTGGAAGGCTGGAGGAAAGCAACAGCTTGTGGGTAGAAAGGCTACTAAGCCCTCTGCACACCGGGAAACAGTTTTTTATCCTGAACTTTCCAATCTGGCCTAGAAATAAAAGCAATCCTAATGTAGGTCAGGAGGAAAAGAAGTAGTTTAGGCCTCTTACCCTAAGCTTACACGCTGTAGTAGGGATCATTCATGTCACTGATGTCAAACACTAGATTTCGATAGCTAAAACTTTAACTCCTGTAGCGATGATGAGCCACATCCAGGATCTACTTAGATAAGTGTAAGCTTATATTTCACAAATGCAAATGAAAAGGAAGTATGCCTCAAATTCTTAAGACACTGGCTGACTCTGACTCAGGAACTTCAGTGTATATATATAAGAAGGATCAAAGTAAAACTCCTTTACAAATATTTTTCTAAAGATTCATGATTTTAAGACTCTAGGGTTATTTCTTTAAAACCTTCACATGTATGATACTCCTTCGCTTCTTAGTTAAAAAAAAAAAGCCCAAAACAAAACAAAAAAACCAATAAAGCCCCAAACCGCCCAGCAGGATCATTGCAGAGGATCTCAAATTCCACTTGTCTATGAAGTAGTTCTTCTTGGGGTCCAGTTTTCCTCTTTTCCCACTGACCTGACAACAACAATGTATTTCCTGTCTGCCTGAAGATCCCTGGAGAAGTGCCAGTCATAATCTTCCCCTTATTGATTCTGGTCAGCAGCTATTGACAGCTTTAAAAAGATTATGTTTTAATTGGGGATCAGATAGATGGCATTTTAAGGTATTTAATTTCACTTTGTAACTCACTATAGATTATCTGAGTGGTTCCACAACTCAAGGAGGATAAAGATGAATGTGTTGTCCTTTTCTTTAGGTGACCCTGAGTGCAAATGTAGCTCAGGCTAAAGTGACTGAAAATCTTTTTCTATCACTGGGCTGAAAAGGTTGAATGTGAATTCATTAGTGTTATCTTTGTTTAAGGCACAGTACGTAAACCTCACCAAGCTAACATCTTCAGTGGTCACACTTGTTCTCATGTGGTTTAAGAGACAAATGGACTGGTGAGGTAAATGAAGAAAAATCAAGTCAAAGAGAATTCACATTGTCTTGAAACCCGTATGTTCACTTACAGCTCTACAAAGTGTACCCAGGAATGCCATCAAAAAGATTGGATGGAAGTCCCTAATTTAATGGTGATTTCTTCTTGCAAAGGAGGTTCAAGGCAGTTCTGGAAAAACAGGTTCCTAAAACAGTTTTCTTCACATTCAAAGGACTGAGTATACTCTCACAATGAAAAGCAATTCAAGAGACAAACAGTCAAAACCAAATACTGAATTCTGAGACCTAGGCACCTCATGTAGCTCAGCTTGAACAGCCAAAGTCCAATCATTGCACCTTCAGTACTCAAAATTGTCTGGTGGACTGTCTGAAGGTGCCTTCAAGAAATCTAGATCCATCTCACCAGGGATGCTTAATAACACATACTGATGAAGTTCAGAACCTAGTGTCCTGTGTATGCTGGATGCACCAAAGATTATAATCTCAGACTTACTGGGCTGTAAATTGGAGGACATTTTTCCGAGAGATGCCTTTTTTTCTGACCAGGCTTGATTTGAGGACTCTGAAAAACGGATCAGATTTTCCAATATCCAGCTAAGTATTGCAGAGAAATTTATCATCTTGCATGTGACAGATCTGATGTGTCTCAAAGGTATCACCTTCACTACACAATAATACCTAGCATCATTATTGATGATTTCTGTGAAGTACTCTATATATGAATATTGCAATTTTAGTTAAGATAAAAGGTTAAAAGACCCTCTGTTGCTTAATTTCATCATCCAAGAACACGGTAACTGTTGTACATAGCAAACTAGAGCCCACTGAAGAATTATAGAAGAATGTTTGTTCTGCATAATGGTTGTGAGACACATTTGTATGCAGGTAAGCAACTATCTTATAGAGTTAGTATTCCTGATACATGAATAGATAAAAGGAAGACCCAGTTTGTGTGACAGGAGGAGGATCTTAAAGATCCCTCTTAAAGGCTGAGGTGAATGATTGGAATACAGAAATGAATGTCTGAAATATTTGCTCCCTTGATATTCTGTATATATTTTCAAAATATATTTAATAGGTGACATATACTCTTTGCGCTTCTTCATCCCGTTTATTCTAAGGGATCAAATACAAGTCATTATATCTCTTCATTGTCTCTCAGATCTCGCAAGCCAACAGACTCCCTGAGTTGTGTGTGGAGAGAAATAAAGTGCCATGTGGATAACTAAAAGTAGCCAAATGAATTGTACTTGGAAAGTATTTGATTCCTTCCTCTGACTATGGAACCACCTCAATTCTAGACATCTATAATTGTGAGATGCATCACACTTTCTTTTATATGAGGGTGCCTACCATAGCTGGACTTTGGCCACAGGAACACAAGGTAGCTAAGGCATTTATTGTCTCTGCAATACTTCCACATGCCCTGCCACTTTTCTCCATACTGCCGTTGCAGAGCCTTAGGACCTCACAGCCAAGAATCTATTCCTCATCACACAGTTTCTGTTAGACTGGGAGCACAGTTATCCCTATAGCACTACTGGACACTTGAAGCAGGGACTGATAGGCAGTATGTCCAAGCTTATAGTGGAAGTCAGCAGGACAGCAGAGAGATGAGAGCCAGGATTGCATCCTGACAAGAAGATAACTTATTTTCCTCAAACTAAATAGTAAATTTAAGGGAAATCGGAATGAGGATGATTTCTGTGGACTCTGCAGACATGATGAGCCTTTAGAAGAAATTGAAAATAAGGTGTCCTTTACTCTGGGTTCAAGATTTTCTGGTGTTGGCAGAGTATCAGGTCCGTGTTTCCTTTCAAGGAGCCGGTTGAATCAGCATGACTTTAGAAAGCCTTACAGAAATACGGAGAAAATAGTTTCAGTACTGTGGCCTTCTGAATGACTCCCTACTCCTGTTTTACTCCATATTTTACATACAAAATTTCCCTCTTCTTGCTGGAATGGTAGTCAGTTATCCTTCAGAAATCTTCAGACTCTCAGAACAGAAACAGAACATGTTATTTTGGTGAAAGATGGAAGAGATGACCTTGGAGGAGCAGGACAAAAATATGAAGCAAGGCAATGGATCACTGGGAACTGACTGAGAGATCTGGTCAGAACAGTGAGCTGATGTGAAAGAGGGTGCAGGCCATCATTTTGGCAGCAGTGTTCAGATGGCCTACAGGAGGGTGACACATATCAGGAAGAGAGAGGGAGGTTGCAGTAATCTAAAGGAGAGATGAATGCACTGCAGAACTTAAACTACCCACTAAGGACAGCCTCTCAGAAATACCAAGAAATCCAGTGTGCAGCAACTACTTTCATACAGAGGATTTAATTGGCTTAAACTCCAAGCCCATGTTGAGAAGGCAGTATTAATTGGCTCTGCCAAACTTAAATGTTGAGCAGCAATTTATATTTCATGCACTAACTCTCATATGGGCCAAGAACCAAAGCAAACAGGCTTTCCTGTGGCTAGGGATGAAGATGGTGCTTTTTCTCTTTACATCAGATATTACATATCCCAGAGCTATTTCCTTACATTTGAAAAGACTTTATTTGTGGCTGAGGTCAGACTGACAGACTCCAGGGAAACAGCATCTAACTGTCCCCATAAATTTTATTCTCAGAAAGTGAGTGACTCCATTCCAGGATGGTTTGGCTGGTGCTTTTATTGTTGTCAATCCATAAGAACAATTATAAATATCATAATCAAGTCGTTGCCCATGGTTTCTGTTCTCACAAAATAGCTCTGAGGAGGAATAAATTTGTCTGCTCCATCCTGAACCACTTCCTTGACCTGGGCTGAATTAAGGACAGTCCTTTTCATCTCCATGTGGAAGCCAACCTCTCGGTCTTTCCCAGACTCAGGGTCAGCCTGGGTTATATTCATTTGCTTTTAGTGGTCAGCAAGCTCAATGAAAATCTGTGCTCAGCTGCTCCCTGCTGTTTAATGGGCTGATTCAATATCAGAGAGGGAGAGGTCTCATACATTTTCCTCAATTTTATCCTTCTTGCTCCTGATTCACTCATTCACCTATGCTAGTGATAGGAACTGTGGGACTCCACATATATAGATGCAATCCCAGCAGACACTGATATTTGAAGCACTGTGTTCTGTAGACCTGCTTTGAGCAAGGTTAGTCAACACAGCGCTTAAAAAGCTGGCAGCCATCTGGAGCCCAGCCTACGCCAGAGTTCAAAATTGTTTCCTTCACTGTTGGTAGCAACAATTGGGAGGGGAGTGGTGGGTTGAAAGCTTTCTTAGAAGCAGAGTTGGGGAAGAGGAGCATTCACGGCAGGCTGAAGTCACGATGTAACCCCAGATCCTAGAGGTTCATGGATGCTGTGCGCTGTAGCACAACCTTTGCTTAGAGGCATCATTAAACTCCTGATAATTATCAAGTCATTAGGTTTTGACCACACTTAAAGGTTAAAAGGAGAATCTTTGGTGATGGATATTTTGTAATTTTCTTCTACTGTGTTCTTACGTATTCTTTTTGTGCTAAGTGATTCTGGTGCCCACCTCTTATCCACAAGCTGAAATCAGCTCATATTGAAACTATTCTTTGAAAACAACCCAAAAGTTATGTCATCTTTTCATAAATTGAGGCCACATTTTAAAAATGGTGGGGTAAGAAAAGTTTAACATTAGTGACTCTTTAATTTTTGATCAGAGCCTTGGAGATGTGCATCTGATGGCAAGCTAGAGAGCTGTGCTATAGCACTGCAACACAGCACTGTAAAACTGCAAGATGAATATCTAAGCCTTGATGAGATAATGTGGGGCATATAAATTCCTGTAGTCAATATTTCCTGTAATGACTCCTCCAATACGATCTGGCTTGATTAAGTGTTGTTTAATGACTCCTATCATGTCCATCTTTCTATCCACAGACAAGTCAAAACTGTCTTGCTGCATTTGGGACAAATCTTAAACAATCCATTTCATGCTGAAGACAAGGACAAAGTATGTCATCCATAGTATTCCCAAGGAATTAAGCTAATATTCCTAGGACACTTTTTGTAACAGCTAAAGAGCTGTAGCAGTATAACTAGAAAAATAGAAATTATTTGCAACATATTTTACTCTTCAGGAATAGTATTCTCACATAGTGAGTTCTGTAAAGCACATGCAGAATCTTTTGTCTGCTTTTGACTTTTAAAGCGAGGAAAATTCAGTAACAATTCTCCTTCAGAGTGTTGAATGTATTTCAGTTCATTCCATGCTTGTAGGACAAAGTGAGGATTAAAAAGAAAAGAAAAAAAAGAAAACACTACCATGCCGGGTACTGGAATGAGTGGAGTGGAGGATTATGAGGGATGGTCCGTATGACAGCAGGCTTTCTAGGCCTGCTGTGTGAACAGAGGGGTAAATCACAGTTTGTCTGTAACCCTTTTGAACTGCCTTTCCTGATATAGCCTACAGCCTTCCTGAAAGCTTTAGCATTTGTGGAACCAGCTCTATGTCCCATCCACTTGGCAGCCTGTCACAGCTCAGAGGACATCTGAGGGTTACTGAGCATCAGAAGGACACTCTTATGTCCCAGGAGTTCTTTGCTTCTGCAATAGCTAGAGGGTGTCAGAGTTGCCCTGGATGGCTGCGTGAAAGCTTGACCCTGCCCATTGTTACCAAGAGATCTTGGTAGCAAAACATCCTAAGATTGGTGTGCCTACAGCTTGTCATACTAGAGAGAAAACATTCCTCTCAGCCCCATGTGAGGCATCTGTATTTTCATCCATCTTGCCTAGACCTGGGGTTTTTACATGGAATTGTATGACGCTGCAATTAAAAACAGCAGCTAAATGCTTGGCTTCCTTTTCAGATTTTTACTCAGTAATAGAATATTTTACCTGCAGATAGCAGCAAACTCCTATGCATTGCAGAATGAGATCTTAGCCATGGGGAAGTACCTATTTATTTTTTAATAAAATAAAAAAAGAAAAGCAGTATTTCTCCACCTAATTGATGAATCATGGCACATTTACTTTGTTAGCAGGTTTTGTTAGCTCATATGATATCCCACAACCTGACACAGTGGCATGCACTCACTGCAATAGCTGCTTCTACTATAATATGTACAGGTAAAAATGAGTAGGAGGAAAGGGCGTGAGTGTTGTGACTTGCTCTTTACTTTAACCAAGTCTGAGATAAGAGAAGAGTCTATGAAAAAAGTAGTTTCCATTATTGTCGGGGAGTATAAATTGACATCTTAAATGGATACAGAAAAGAAAACTTTTTGAAATGGGGACCATTTGCAGGTTTCGTCCCTTAGGTATCAATACAGAATAGTATCTACAATCTGAGATGCTATTGTAGCAAGGGGCTATAGAGAGGGCTGAGTGGGATGACAAAAAACCTTGTTTGTTACAGCAATCTCCTCCCAAAGTACAGACATCTTTTGCTTTGCTTTCTGTATTGTTGCTTTTAATCACTTTTTTTTTTTTACATTCTTAATTTGATTTTTCTGACAGAAATTATGTTGTTAATATTATACAAAGTGGACCTGTTCATGCATATTATGTGTTTGCTTTGATCTGATTGACTTGATACTGAAAGAGTTTTCTGAACCCTTGAAGAATTGAATGTAAAATGAGGGTGGGGGAACAGAGAGAAACTGTGTAGCCATTCAATACTTTGGTCCATAAGGCCTGGGCTCTCCAATATGATACATTTATGGTACAGATTTTTGCCTTTTGTGTTTTGACCTCCAACTGCTTAATAATAATTGCCTTAGACAGTCATGACAAACAGTGTTTTATGGCACAGCATAGTATTCTCATTCTTATTGGCTGCCAATATTTAGATTGTAGTCACTCCAGAAAATATATAAGCAGGTGCCACACAAAGGCATTCCTTCAATCTCTGACATGAGCTTGAATTAGGAAAAGCTGGATGATCACAGAAATCCCTTTATCTTCTCTGTTGATGGTTCTTTTTAGCATCACTGGCATACGGTAGGGTGGTACATTTTCAGTGGGCAGTTCACAAGCACACGCTGGAGTTTGGGCATCCAGTTTTAGCCTCCATACATGAAAAGGGAATTTTCAAAGCTGAAGGTGGGCAGGGCTCTGACTCTAAAATTGTGCTGCAAGTCTTGAGTGCTCAAGGGCTCAGGCAGGCAGCAAGTCAAGGAAAGCTTCAGCACAGCTGCGCCCTTGAATGAGGTTGTTTTTTTGTAGCTCTTCTGCTCCTCTTTTTATACTATAGGTGCACTTCTCATATGAGTCAGAAATGAGAGTTCAGCTTGAAACAGAATTTCATGAGTTTACACATTTCTACTGTTTTCTTTTCCTGCCTTTTGGAGCTGTGTATATTAGAAAATCCTGTGTGTGAGAAAAGTGGCTGAATAAAAGATTTTTCGTGTTTGCATTTCCTATGTCCTGCTTTTTATAAATTTAAGAGCTTGGCATTGCATTAAGAAATTATCTTGGGGCACAGATCTTCCGTTGGTAAATTGTCATAGCTCCAGTGAAGTCAGTGGGGCTGAGGACCTGCCTGACTTTGCAATCAAGCAATCAAGTAAGCATTTCCTGTTGTGGATAATCTATTCGGTAAATATGGAGGGTTTCACCTTACCAGAAATAGTTTCATCCTTTCCTTTTGAATTTTTGTACTTAATACTATATGGCTAATCAATAAATTACTTGAGCAGCTGCCCACCCACATAGATATGTCTTTAAAGCTTTCTATAAGTTTGTAACAGCCCCTTGGCACCAGATGTAGAAGTTCTGGGAACCATCTTAACTGAAAGGACTGAAAATGCTGCCTTAATGATAAATGCACTGCTTCTAAGTGAAACGAACTTGGACCCATGCATATTGTCAGGTCGTGCTTTAAAATCTAGCATCGATAAAGATGCCTCTTTGGCAAATTTTCTCATTTCATCAATTGTTAATATTTGAAGCTTCTTTTCAGAGCTCCTGGTCTTGGTATCTAGGAATCCTTCTTTGAAGAGTACTTTTTTTGTTTTTAAAGTAGATTATTACATCTGTTCCTAGTCAGCAGACGGTTTGGACTTGTAGCCAGAGCATGGCTAGAAGAGATGTTCTCAATCTATATTACTTTGATATGTTGTTGAAAGATTGTGTCCCCTGACAGGATCATTTTTGCTTTTTCTATCTGCTTCCCTTATTTTTTACATCAAATATCTTCTTACATATCTTTTTTTAATATTATGTCCCCTTCCATGTCTAAAAATGAGAAGCTTAATATAAGCTTCTCTTATGCTTTCCACTAGTCTTTTGCAGGTTTTTGGTAATCTGTCTGTCCTCCTCTATCATTATCCTGAAGACCAGACCCTACTGTGGAAAGCTGTTGCTCTTATTTATTCATTCATGAAAAACCCCTAACTTCCCACAAGAAAAACCCCACAGCGAGCAACCAATGAAAAGAAAAAAAAAAAGTTTGCAGTAGATAATGTCACAGCAGATTTCTGCAAATGAATATAGCTCTGATTTTGAAATACTTTTCTGAATAGATTTTATCTCTTTTTGGATGCATAGTAAAGAACTTCCCTGGCCTATTTATTTTGTTACTTCATTTATGCTTCTGCAAGCTATTTGAGCCTAGTTTCTTTATACATTTCTTCTTTCCTTTTCAGGGCCCTGCACAGCTTCTTTCCAATCCATACCTACTCCTTTCCGTGTTTCTTACAGCCCCGCTAAGCTGTCCTGGTAGTCACTCACACTATGAGCAAGCAAATAGTTGACACAATGTCTCCTCTTGCTGTGAGAGTCCAACAACTTCATTGTTGGATCAAGCTTATTGCCTGGTCCACCACTGAGTCTAAACTGTAAACAGCTGTGGATCTTTGTAGTCATTAACAGACTCCTCTTGAGTGGTGCATAAGCCTGAATTCACCAGGGAAATAGACTTGGCAAAGTGCCTAATGGTTATACTTGCAAGTTTTAGAATGGGGGATCTGAAAATGGGCCAGCAACCCTGTTAAGCTTAATTTCATTATTTATTTTCTTCTTAATGCTGTGTATTTCCTGGTTCAGTGAATGCTTCTGGAAAACTGAAGAATTCCAGGTTGTACCCATCACAAGTTACAATCTGCAGTGAGACTGTGGGAGGGCTGCTAGCCACAGTGGGCCCACCTGAGCAAGGTGTTTTCCTCCTGTTAACTCCTCGGAGGTCAATGGCTGGGCGATGCAGGGGAGTGAATCTCTTTTTACAGTGATTCTCCTGCTGCCAGGATTGAACTAAAGAATGGTAATTGTGATTTTACACTGCTAGCAGAGATAAGGTGGAGATGGCTTTTGCTTCATGTGATACGTTCAGCTGTCAGCATGAACTCAAGACCACTTGAAATTTTCACAGGAAAGGGGGACGTGGTGAACAGACAGGTGGTGGAGTAAGAGGTGACGCAGTAATCTGGAATCACCAATGTGCCCTGGATGAGGCCTCGCAGAGACAAGGACACGGATCTCTTTTATTAATTTGCAGAGCATCCTGACTGCTGACCTGTTTGTTAGTCTAGATATGCTGGCTCTCTTTTATACCTGGAATAGCACCCCTGAACAGAGCATGCCCACAAAACATGTCAAAGTTGATGAACTTACATTTCTTGCAACCAAAACTTTTAATCAGAAAATTCCCGCCAAGCCTGAGAGTCAGTGGGTGTGAATCTGACCCTGGCTTCCTTAAAGAACATACCTGGGATTTTATTTGCTGGAATTGAGAGAGGGAATTTTATCCATTATGACTCAATCTACAACCTTAGCCTGCAGGATTAATGGTCAAAATGGATTTGTTTTTTGGCTGCCTCTGTGTTAAATTCCCTGCTGCAGGGATACGTATGCCCACTTTCACTGCTAAACAGTGCCACTCTTATCAGAAAGGGGTTTACCTCATTGCCCAGAATACATCATCAGCAGTATAATTCAATTATTTATTTAAAAAAAACCCAACCAAACCAACACAAACTCTGGTCTCTATTTTCTTTCCTCATTTTTCATTCTTCCTGGGTCTGAACTTCGTTATACAATGAAAAAGAACATGAAAATATTATCAATACACTGTGTTTTTAAATTTCTGGATGTATCTATAAACACCCTTTCATGAGGTCAAGTTATCAAAACCCAAGAGATAATCATGTGGTAGCTGCAATATTGTTTAATAACATGCTAGCTGATGTTATAGGGTAGTTGTTTTCTCCATTAATATCTTACTGTCTCCTCCTAAGCTGTCTGCATGTTGAATTCCAACACTCGTTGCATCTGTCTTAAATGATCATGTTTAAAGGGCTAAAGAGTATTTCAATAAAATGCACTGAAACTGGAGGACCTGCCCTTGAGCTCTTACAGGTACAGTGCAATGCTGATATACAGTTTACGTAGTATCATCGCCCTTCTGAGGTTTTATTTTTTTAAACAAAGTTGACAATTCAGGCAAGCTTTGTGCACTCTGTAGAAAGACTATTAAATAGTCAAGGGAAGTTAAAAATATATCCATTGTTTGCATGTTTTTCAGTTTTTAGAGCTGCTCCAAGCAGACTAGTATGAAGTATTTTATCTTACTTCTTTTATTTTTTATTTTTGTAAGTAAGATGATCTTCAAGGGTGTTACTTATCAGGTGAAGCAAGTTTAGAGGCAGCTTGGGATGATGCATTTTGGATTTGAGTGAGGCTCAGTTAGACAATCTAAGGAACATAAGATTTGTTCCTGGGTCTCTGATTTGCTAAAACCTACTGTAGTTGCGTTCTAGGGTCAGGAGGATCTGCTTTGAGTCATCCTTTTCCAAGGAAGCATCTATCTTTGCCCATTCATCCCTTCTGTTCTTTCTGAAAGTCCTTTATTTTTCAGGCTTTTGAATTTTTGGTTTCCCACAGCAAGAAGTCTCAGAGGCCTATGCTGGTGCATTTCCAAAGCAGATGCCTGTCGAGCAAGGAATTGCAGCAGGGCATGCCTCTCTGCTTCTCTCAGCTACTGAAGAAGAAAGAGGTGAGGGTCCTCAAGAGTAGTTTTAGTTTCATGTGTTGGGCAGTGACCCATCCTGCAGGGTGTAGATCCCAAACATAACTCATGGGAGGAGATCATGGAGATTGTTAGCAAACCAATAGACCTTTTCTTCCTCAAACTGGGCAACAGCAGTTTGATTTCTTCCAGCTGTGGCAAAAGCACCCAGTGGTTTCAATGGTATAGCAATCAACCCTTTGAGATGGTTATTTCAAACACAACACTTGTGGCATTGTATTAGTATTGGCGGTTTTTATTGTGGTAATATCTGGAGCTCTGTGTAAGGAACACAGAGGCATTGTCTGAACTTCAGCAGTCTGAGACACTGGCCTTTCCTTTTCTTGATCAGGGAAACTTTTGAGGGTGGATTTCTGGCTTGTTCTCTCTTCAGCATAAAGCACCTCTGTGTTTCTCCAAAGTAAAATGGGGACAGAGCTGCTTGCACAAGGAAATAAAATAGTTTTCTCTGCACTTTTTTCTTGGGAGTATGCAAAAATCCCATGTGCATTTTTTTATGAATTGGGCCCTTCTGTTTTATAGCTGGTAGTATTCATGCTTATTACAATGCCATATTATGGCCTTAGACACTTTTTATGTCCCTATAACATAGCACCCTAGAGAAAGATGCTTCACTAAGCAAGAACCAGTAAACTTGCTACAGAATCAGCGGAATACTTTTCACAAAAGTGCATAAACTTCTGTTCTTAAACATTGTCATCCTTCACCTTAACAAGCACAGAGAAAGGTTCCACTGGTTTCTATGCCTTGTTAGGTCTATCATCTTTTTAATTAATAGTGTTTTTACGAAGCCGTCTGAACTGTGTCATTTCCATTATCAGAAAACCATTGCCATTAATGAATAATTTTCATTTCTGATCCTTGATATCATGCTAGTTGATCTCCTGTTTCCATGCCGCCGAATGATAGCATCGTTTTCTGCCCACGATCAAATTTAATTTGGACTCTGATTATATTATGCTGTTGCGACTGAAGTGTCAATTTTTGTCAGGCAATTAGGAGCTATAACCTGTGAAGTTAAGTTTGATAGGCATTGTAATTGGATTGTTACAGTAATAGCTTGGAACATTCCCTTTTTTTCTTGCTTCTTTGATTCTTGATGCATACTTTAGTTGTGAGAACAAAGGCATTTTGTTATTATGCAAGCATAGGATGTTCAAGACAACAAGATGGAGTTCAGGTTTTTCCACTTTCCCCAGATGGACTTAATTTAGATTTAGTTTTGACCACAAATTATGCCAGGATTTTAAAAGAATTCGGGGGTGGGGGTGGTGTGTCAAGGAAACCTTGAAAAAGAGAGCTGTGGAACCAGAACTGCTAGGATTATAATATGGAGGTAGTCTTTAAAATAAAAGGTTAAAAGGCAAAAAAAAAATTAAAAATCCTCAGACTGGAAATGTGACAGGTTACCCAGGCTAGTCTCACTCCTTTTAGTGGCCTGTACAGTTTGTGTACTTCGCAAGTATTTAGGACTATAATTTAAGGTCACACTATGGCCCAGATCAGGGCAGTTGTATTCAGATGAATCAGTAGAGAATTTGGCCCCGTAGAAAATAATCGCGACGTAAGAGCTAACATGTAATGGAGAACACTTTTTTTTTTTTTTTTTAAAATTGGATTCTTGCTGTCAGACTGGAAGTTATCTGCTTTTACAAGGTTTTTGTTGTTTTTTGTTTGTTTGTTTGGTTGGTTGGTTGGTTTTGGGTTTTTTGTTTGTTTGTTTGTTTGTTTTTTCCCCTATGCAGACACAGTAGTTCACAGCCTGGCTATTTGTCAAAAGAGTTTTGTTCTGAATGTCTTCAGGGTGTGCTCAGCCCCTCCCCTAGCTTCATCTGATCATCTCTAATGAAAGGCACAATGAAGAGACCTTTTAAAAAGGATAATCGAGAGAAGATAGTTTTTCCAGTGCTCATTTGATTGGACACTTTTCATAAGAGCTGCTATGTGACAAGCAAAAGGTGGAGGAAAACAAAGAAACTCCAGCTGCTATGGAATGCAAGGGAAAAACTCACCTGCAACAGGGTTTATCTGGAGAAAACTGAAAATCAGTACCAGAGCTGTTAGGTAAATGGTAAAGAGAAATTAAACCTTTAAAATCGACTATAGGAGGTTTTCAGAAGTTCCATATGCTGGGTATGGGATAGTTGTATCCTCAGAGTTAGGAAATATTGACCAGGAGTCCACCTTTCTCGTCCAGCAAGCATGATACCTACCCGCTTCCTACCAAGCAGCGTCAGCCCTGTCTCACTTGTTACATCTTTAGAGACATATTTCTTTGTTCTGATAAATTTGTGATACGCAGTCATTTCATGATGTGGCTGACTGGGTCTGCTGCTTCCTACTTCAGGCATATGTTCCCGTTTCTCTTCTGGCATCCTCAGCGTGTAGTCAGTGCTCGGTCAAGGAGTAATCTGGTGAGCTTGCAGCATTCTTCATTAACAACTATTTGTGTCTAGTAGATCTGTCCCCTGCTCACCTCCCAATAGCGCTCCTCCTCCTTCTGCTTCTTCCCAAACCTACCCTAGAGATTTTCTGTCAAGGCTAAGGGATTGAGTATTCACATCCCATTGCTTCAATCGTGTGCTTCCTCAGCAGCTTTGTTCCATCTTGTAATTCCACTTCTCTGCTGTGTAAACTCACTAAGTTCACTTGGTGTTCATACTCCTGTAGTGCTCTGCAAAATTTCATCATGTCCAGTTCCATTTCCTCAGTTTCTGCAGGGCTCAGATGGACCATGGGTCCTTGTGGCTGCCCTCTCCTCTGAGCCCACTTAGGACACCAGGATATGGATGCAACAAGGAACTCTGGAAAGCAGGAGTTACCAGACTCTGTATCGTTCAGTTGGGCCCTACTAGTGGGACTGTTTCATTTTGTTCATACTTTGTACTAATGCTAACATTTGCATAGATGCTAAAATCTGGACTGATTTTTTTTTTCCAGAATCACTCTTTTTCTTCTATGTTTTCTTTTTTTTCCTCTTTTTGTCTTGTTCTATGAAAGCTATTTCCAGTGAATGTTTCCACTTACACCATATATTCTTGCCAGTCTTATTTGAATATACAGAGTCTAAATACAGGGGCTAAACTTCCTGTCATTGTCCCCTTTAGTCTCATGGTATTGAAAACTAATACTGAGAACCTGAAAGGATGCATCAGGGCTGTTACTGAGGGAGTGGATTGCTGATGTGACAGAAACAGCTGCATATGAAAAGGTGATATATGGAATGGAAAGTAAGTTAGATGAATTTGAAGGTATTTGTAATCTGTTCTTCAGCTGCATCAGAAGAGATGTCCTGAAATATGATAGAAGATAGTGAAGAGAGGTTGAAGGGTGAATGAAAGCTTTTGTTTCAAAAGGTAACAGTAATAACTTATCTCCCTGCTTTTCTATTTCCGTACTTTCCTTTTTTCCTTTGTTTTTCTGCCTCCCTGGGAGATAAGGATGGGCTGCAGTTATACCTGAAAAAGGAGTGAAAGTCATGTAAATTCTTCTGTACGTATGTTCTGTTTGCAAAAAGACACTTAGAATCTGATGAAAAAGAGCAATAGGAAGACAAATAGGCATGTAAAAATCCATCCCAGGCAGTAGATGTATGCAACTTTCTGGAATCTAATGGTGACAAGACTGTGTATTAAATTTCTACTTTTCAGTTGATCTGATACAGGTGTAGCAATTACCACAGACCGATGTCATTAATTGTAATGTTCTGTAGGAGTAATCAATGAACTCTGTTTCCTGAAAACAGTTTCACCTTTGCGCTATTAGTGCTATAATGAAGAGGGCGCAGTATATACTTACATAAAGAACTTAGAATCTATTAGCACCTGTGCTGAACAGTAAAGCTGCTGATACTTTGCATGCAAATTGTAGTCATCATCCGAGAAGAAGCAGAGTTCATAGGTTCAATATTCTCTCACTTTCAGTCTCCTATGTCAGCTATGTCTTAACCAGCTGGGGGCAGAATTACATTCTGGAAATTAGTGAGAAAAAAGGTTAAAATTGAAAATCTACTGTTTCTGCATCTAGCGTCACCATTTATATGTTATAAGACAACACGAGAAATCCTAGCAAGTATAAATGATGTCTGATTTCACATTATATTTTTAAAGTGTCAGTACTCAAGTAGGTTTACATTTGACAAGTGATTTAAATACTTCAGTACATTTCTATAGCCATAAGAAAAAATCTTTATCAGGATAAAAACTTGGAGAAACTATTCATTTTTCTACTAATGCAAGAAACATTACTACTCTTTTTGACATGCAGATATAGGAGGCACTATATACTTCATAATTTTTCTACATATTTCATTGTTTGAGGATATTTCAATAACTGCTCATTTATGTTGCTTTTACTATATTTATCTTCTGTACTGATTCTTGAATGCTATGGTCTGAGTACATACCTGATTATGTTTGGTACAATCTTACCATAATACTGATAGACATATCTGTATTTCTGTAACTCTTCTAATGAGTTTACCTTTGGTAAATAAGTGGTGGTTTTTTCCTCATACCAAAATAACGCTTTTAGTGCCTACAGCAAATATATGGCTTCAGCCATCTCACGAGCTCCACCACCTTTCGCCTCACTTCTGTCTCAAAAGAAGCACTTGTGAAGGTCTCTATGTTCAGTTTTTGAACACCATGAAACTGTTCTATGTGTAATCCTATATGAAATAATATTAAGATTGGCCTGTTGTGAACTTTGTGACACAGAAAGGAGATGTAGAAAAATTTCAGCTGTAGACTGGTAGAGTAGAACAGTGTGATGGTTAATGAAACAGAATTGAGAAAAACACACAGAGGAAAAAAAAAATAGCACTCCTATGGACAACAAATATTCTGCATCTCTGGCTCACTTTGGCAGTAGGTCCATGATAGTTTGCCTATGGGATGATGCCATGAGTGTTTCACACGTTAGATCAGTTTCATCTCCAGCTGTGCAGACTAACCAGGTTAAAAAGATAAGAGAAAATTCACCCTCAAGAATATAATGATATATAAGGATACTGAAATAAGACAGTCAGTACAATAATGAAACTAGATTAAATTTCTGACTAGATTAAGATGCAGCTTTTTCCAGGTTCTTTGTTTATAAGCATATTTAAATATATTTATGTCATATTTAAATCTTCATGGGAGGTCTTCCAAAACATGAGAATCTGGGCTTTTGCTTTAGACCAGTGAAGACAAGAATGATCTGCAGAGTTTAGATTGTATTCAACTTTCTCAAAACCCAGCAATTTGCAAATATTTCTGAAAATTCAGGAATTTTGGTTTGGGCTTATATTTAGTTAAAAGTGTATCTCTTATACATCTATGAGAAACATAAAATGGAGAGGAATACTTCACAGATACAATGACTAGTTGTCTCAAACAATTCAATTTTCTCTCCTTGACATTTTCAAATCAAAGATAGAGAACAGCACTATAACTGAACCACAGGTTTTCTTAACATCAGAGTAGATTGGCTTTACCATATGGGGACGGTTGTCCTGTCAAGATGTTACTCTAAGGAATAAACAAAGGATTATCACTCTGGGCTCTGATTTTCCAGATCGCTCTCAACGTTGACCTGGCTCTGTCTCAGTGTATGCCAAAGTAGACAATCATGAGCACTTCTGGATAGTTCATTATCCACCAGCTATTATCACTGCATTCAGCTAAAAGAAAAGTCAAAACAATATAGGGTGTATTAGTAATCAAATAAATGGAAAATCACAGAAATAATTCATCTTTATTATACTTGTGGCCATGTGCTTCCTAAAGGCCTGTGTTTTGAGCCTAACATAAAGGCAGAGTTTACCCGCACTGACCCAGGAGAAGACGATGATCTGAAGGAGGCCTCCGGTAGGACAGCAAATTGTCCATTTATTTCTCTATGCAAGGAAATTGAGCTCATGAAATCTATAGCAGCCAACCTGTTCTGCAGCTCAGGCATTGCAAATAGTAATCTCACACCAAGTTTTCACTTATTCTGTAACTTTCACTGTTTTCATTTAGAGGAAACTAGGGCAGTGATTTAGGTCTTTCTCTCTTATCTCCTCAGCTGTCTTCATGAAACCAGAAGGAATATAATTTTGGAGATTTTTAGCCCTCAAGTTCAAATTGGCTAATGGTGCAGTCTTTTGTTAAGGGGAAAGTAAAGGGGAGAAAAGAAAGATGGAGAGACAGACAAAACAGTTACATAAAGCTTATTTCCATAGGAAGCCAAGTTAAACTGTCTTTATCTGTAGGAATTGTAAGGTCTAGTTATGTAACTCTTCAGCTTATTTGAAGAGGTGATTAAGTGTTCCTAATTAAGCATTCAGCTACAGTCCCATTATAAGACTTTTTTCCCCTCTCCAGCAGCTCAATAACAAATAAAAATTTAAAATGTTAAACCCCCCACCAACAAACCCATAAAAATCCCTATGCATTCACATTTTTAGGGTTAAGACTTACTGACAACTAGAGTACTTTAGGAAAATTTTGATTAAATTGAGTAAGTACTTTTTAAGATTAAAAGACTTGAAATAGATTATTTTTAAAATATTTGCAATGTCTATTGTTCCTTTGTATCCATCTCTCTGTCCAACAAAATCACATAATACCATCGAGTTTAAAACATAAGTAGATTTCAATACTGACTGTGCAAGAGTCAGTTTTAGGGGCAGGAACAGTAAAATGTTTAAGAAATATCTCTATTTGAAAAAATTGACTGATTTCTCTACCTGTGAAGATGGCGAGGAAGGAAAAAAAGCCCCAGAAAACAAAATACTTTCATCACCAAGCTCTGAATTGCACCGGGGTGTTTCTGAAGTCTCTTTTTAAAGCTCTCGCTTCTCTTTAAAATTCCCTGCAGAAAGCCATTTTCCAGGCAGAAACCAGAGGAATTAGAGGGCAGCGATTTCCTGACGAGGTGGCAGAGCTGGGGAGGGAACCCAGATCTGTGTGTCCTTCTCACTTGGCTGCTTTTGTTGGCAGCAGCTAAGGAAGCTGAACTACCCGTGTGATTCTCTGCAGACTGCGTGCACTGCGATAGCCAAAACTCATGAATGTTCTTACTTTGCAGTGTTTCATTGTGCCTTGTAAAAGCCGTGGTGAGTGGGTACCTCAATAATACTAAGGGATCCTGGGTTTTGTTTTGCAGCAGTTATCATCTGTGACTTCCATCTAGGTAAGATGCCGATTTCCATGTGGTGCTGTGCTGCCGTGATTTATTAGCTTTCACCCAGTCTTGCCTTAGTAATGGGAAAATTAAGCCCTTATGTGTTCTCACATGATATTTTCTTCTGTTCACATCATGCCTTTTGCACTATCTCAATTTAATTTGCCTTGACTTATATTAAGGTTTTCTTCCAAAAGCCCTTTCCTATAGACCAAAGCAATGAATTCAGTGTGAGGAAGGCTAGACATCATCTTTTCACTCAGAGAAATAGATCACAGAAAAGGAAGCCTTTAAAATGCTACTATCTATCTCTTTACCTGATTAGTATATAAAGAACATAGTACAAGAGTAAGGGCTGAAGAGTTAATCTCTTACATTAATCTCCCCCATTACATTATATTAAGTAATCTCTTCCTCAAATGACTATACAATGCAGTGCTACTAGTAAAATAAATTTCACATCAGGATTTTTTAAGTATTGTAGCCCTTGAATAATTTTCTTTATTTAACTCCATGACAAAATTGCATCCCAAATACTATACAGACATCTGCTCTGAAACTTCCTCAAACTGATGGGATTGGCGGCTCTCTTTACAGCCAAAACATTCAACAAAAAGATTCCTCAGTTTTCCCTCATCATGCACAATTATGAGTTTTGACTTTAAATACTCATACTCGTAATTACAGTATTCTGAAAAGATGTCCTATATATATATGTTTCCCAGCTTGACTGTGACTTCAAGTAAATTCTCTTGTCTGAGGTGCTTGGTAAAGTGAAACTGAATTAGTAAGAGTACAATAAAGCAAGTTACAGTGTTTAGATATAATAACCAAAAATAAAGTCAATTTAATCTTCCAAAGTAGGACAGCTTTTCAGTGTATTCGTCACTATGGAGATTTAACAGTTGATTCCAACTTGCATTTTAATAGCAAACTTACATAATTGTGAGTCCTGGTGTGGTACTGCTGAGAGTATTCAGGCTGGAATTACTAGTTAGACAGATCCTGCTTAACCTTGTAGTTAAGACTTGCTAATAGTTTACACATGTGCATGACAGTTGTTAATAACCATCTTTATAATCACCTTTGGATTTCTCTTTTCTTCCTCACTCAACGCTATCTAAAAGAGAAAATCAGTATTAGTGGTCAAGTCTGGAGATTAAAATCAAGATTATTGCGTTTTATTTGTTAATTATTTAGCAAGTTTTGCCAGTGAGGATGAGCAGATATTTTTGCAACGTGTATTTTAAATAGACACTTTTAATTTATTTATTTGTTTGCATATTTATTTGTTGGTAGACAAATTTTCCTGGATGTGTTTAAAGATGTTCATGAGGAAAAAAATTCTCAGAAGTATTTAAGAGATTGCTGAGTGCTCAAAACTGGGAAAGTATGCTGGAATTTTTTTGTTTTGACTAGAAAAATTATTTGGTTTTGGCAGTATTTTTTGCATGTGCCCTCTTCATTCCTACATGCTTGCTTTGTAACGAATTCCAGTCATTACATAACTTGAGGCAAAAGGTTTGCTTTAAATTTTCTGTGCCTTAGTTTCTCCAGTTGGGGAATGGTTGAGAAAAATCATTTACTTCCTAGGGTGTTGGGAGGCTTAATTAAGTGTTTATAAAGTACTTTAAGACTTTTGCATGAAATGCATTACGGATGTGTAATGTAACATTATTATTAATGTATATTGCAAATTATTTTTTATCTCTGGCAATTTTCCATTACTTTAGAAAATTAGTCTAATCTAAAATATTGGCCAAATAGACAGAATTGCTGCAATTCCTTTAGTAAAAGTTCAATGATGGAGTCATGTTGACTTTTATCTTCAACAATCTTCCCTTAGAGTCTTCCAGAGACACAGGACTTGAGCCATGCTTCTAATTGTTGGCTTCAGGCTAAAACTTTTGATCACTTTATTTCTGCTACTTTCTGTTAAACTCACTGAATGAAAAGGCTTGATAACATTTTATACTGTCTAATTCTTTATTTTGGGGAGTATGAAAGATGAATTTGACCTCCTGAATTTTTAGTCTAAACTTTGGTAACAGGGAGCATCCTCATTCTTGTTTTCATTCATATTAATACTGCATCTATCTCTTTTGCCCTGTAAAAAGCTATTAATATTGTTCTATTAACCTCTTTCTAAGTAATAATGACCTTTCCCCTGAAAATGCAATTATTGGACTTTTTTCCCATAATAAATCTCATTTATTAGAAAGTTTGGCCTTGTGCACTTTGTTCTCTGCCATTTCCTTAAAAAAAATCATCTTTATTTTCAAATAAGTACATTACTTTTATTCAGAAAAATATTCTATAATGCATGCACTTGGTCACAATTTGAGAGGAGGTAATGGCTGCTTGGTTCAACTATGTCTCTGCCTTTAGAAAGAAAAAGGCTGTAGTGACAGTGCTCTACATTCCTCCATCGCTTGAACGTGCTCTGGCTGTTTGCAGCTGTAGTATCTTCTATTTTGCAAAGAATTGCCAACCAGGTCAGTTTGGCTCTTGCTAATGTCCTGTCCAAATGGTCTCTGCTTGGTTAGAGAGAGCTCCTATTCCCTTTCTGCAGGGAGTAGTGATTTTGAGGTGTTGCCTGGCAAGCTTTCTCTGTTTTGTCATTAGCTCCCGAGAGGAAGAAAGAGGAGAAATGCTAGGCACCTCCTGTTGTGTGTGGCAATGCAAACTTCTGGGGAGACAGAGGAGGAGGTAGGGGAAAGGCTCTTACTGTGTTCCTGCTCTTCAAGCTGCTGGTTTTGTCAAGGGAGATGATGAAGAAACTTTCCTGTATTCTAAGGAATACAAAGGTAATGAAAGCATCTGTAGCCTCTCCACATCCTTGATGAAGCAGAGGGATTTTTCTTCACTCCAGTAAAACAATGCTAAAAAACTGTGTAGAAGAGCAACATTGTTGTCCTGGTTCTCCTCTACACCCTACCTCCTCTTGTCGGAGGAGTTTCCAGTTGCTTGAGGTCGGAGGGAGAAGGAAGGTTGTAGCAACACCCTTTCCCTGGCCATTTCTTTCCTAATTGTAAAGAATCGTTAAGGAAGAAATGTGAAAATCCATATAGGTTTCCCTTCCTATGTAGGCAGGAAAAATATCTATACCCACGTGTAGGGGAAGAATAGTTCTGTGGTTGTAGCTCTAGGCTGGAAAAAAGGAAGAAGTGGATTCAGAGTCTTGGTGTGTCCGATTTTTTTTTTGTGAGCACAGGCAAAAAAATTTTTTTTGTGTCCATTTTTTTAAATGGACCCACCAAATTAGAATACAAATTTCTTAAAACATGCACTGAAATGAAGGCAGCAGTTACATACTGTACATTAGAAATTAGAAAGTGAGGCTCAGCTTCTAAGAATGACAGAAAATGGCTGTCAGATTTATAACATGGACAAAGAGACTGTCCTTCCACTTATTCTCCCCCACCATCTCACAAATTAATCAGACAGGCTACCAGGAATGTTAACACTAATGATTTCAAGCAACAAAAAAAGGACTTAGTACCATGTAGGCAGGTAGACCTGAGCTATACCATATGCACAATTTTAAGATGAAGAATTATTTTTTTAAGCTTTGTTTTTCTAACATTTGTTTGAACTGCACTCTTCAGAAAACCGCATCTTCTTTACATTTCCTGGCTCTATGACTCATCAAAATGAACTGTGTTAGTCACATCAAATGATGTGTTTCATAGAATAAGACAGGAAAAGCAGCACACTGAGTCATCATCATAGGGAGGGTGGCAGCCAAGCCACTATCAGACAACATAGGGTAAAGCAAGCCTATTAAATGACTGGGGTCACAGAAACACAGCCCAGTGACAGGAAATCATTTACAATCAGGTGAACGTGAGCCTCCTCATCTTTTTAGTCTGTTTTTTAAGGAAGTGAGATGTGCTATCGTGATGTTTACCTGTCTGTCAGCTTCTGTCCCCCAGTAACTTCGTAAGCCATTGGCCACTCTCAATCAAATTTGTTGAAGTGGTAGAGGTCTCAGAAATACGAAGTTCTTAATGCATTTCCTAAAAGCTGATGCTTTTACCAAGCAGGGCCATGGCCTTTGCACCTTCCTGAGAGAAGGGCTGTAACGCTGCTCAGCTGTCACCTGCTCCATGCCCCTGCTGAGCTGGCCACCATCTCACCTGCACTGGCTGGCCTGGCAGTGCTTGTGCAGCTCAGCTCAGCACAACTCCTCCTGCTCCTTTCTTGCACTCACAGAAGGATCTGGGGGTGTTAACAGCTGGGTTATCCTTATGGATTTGGGAGAGGAAGTGGAAGAATGAGGTGGCAGCGGAGACTTTATGTGGTGTGACATAAGACCTGGTGATGATACACACTGACAGAAAGAGGTGTGGAAATAGGGAATTGCATTATAAAGCCACTGCAAACCAAGATTCAGTTCAGGGAGTGACTTGTTTCTGAAACGAGCCTCTGTGCTAGGTATGTTTTAAGAGCTTTTTTCCTAGTGGAAATCTTTCAGTTCTGTCTACGTTCAACAAATTACTGTAGTTTAACTTATAACCTAATTCTGAGTGCTCAGGTTATGCTCCTTGCTAGAGACACTTCAATTTCTGCTTCAGCTCCCTTAGGAATGAAGGTCGATGCAACTGTACTGTCTCTCTGTCTGCTGTGCCCAAAATCAGTTGAAAACAAGGCCCACTTTTGACAAACTTGACTGAGGAGTGGAAGTCCCTATTTAAATTCCTCTAAGTTTAATGAAAATGAGTAAGTGGCTAAAAAAAAATAGTTTCTGCTAATTATCCCTCAGCAAGCCAATTAGTAGACGTGTACTGGCTAGCCAAACAGCCTGGTTGCTATTCCAGACTAACTATAGCAAGAATCATCTTTTGCTTGCTGGGGGGTTACACAGGATGGGGAGAGAAGAGGGCTAATAGATGAACTGGGGTTATTTTGACAGGGGAAATGAAGGATATAGGATAAACATTTGTAAGACATCAGAGTTTCATTTATCTCACTTGTGATGAAATAATCTGACTGTTTTTTCAAAGCTTTGAGAATATTTTTCATGACCAGTTTAAAATTTATAAAGGGGAAGAATGATGGCAAAATTATCACAGCACACAATTGTCGTCTCCCCCCCTCCCCCAATTAATTAATCTTTAACATTTGTTAACTGTCCATAATCTCTCAGTTATTTTTTAGGCTGGTGCTTTTCACAGGAGATTACCCTGTTTCTTATTAGGAAAGGAACAAATATACTTCACTTGCTTCTCCTTAATTATTTTGATTTTTTAGTAAACTCATGAACAGCAAACTAAAATCTGGCAGCTCCATTATATTAGCATGTTGAGGTGGATTTGATTTTCTTCTCATTACTGTAAATTTGCACATCTCTTCAGTAGGGCTGAGGAGAAACAAAGGCACAGGAACACATAAACACCGTAACAATCTGGACTCAAAAAATATAGAAAGATAAGTTGTCATGCCACAGAACCACTGTTGGCATATGAGTCAGTTACCAAATCAAACCGATATTCCTCATTTTTTTCCCAGTAACTAATTCTTATCTCTAATTTATTTGGTTGGGATTCTTCTATGCTCTGCTTTGCTTTTCATACAGTTGCTGAGACAGACTGGAATTATCGTCTGTAGAGTGTGCCACGTCAACTTACATTGGCATACTGTGTCTTTTTGCATAATGGCATCTATTATTATAATCTGTCATAATATAGCATCCCATTCATTACACAGCTCATATTTCTAAATTTTATTGGTGGCAAACATTTGCCAAATTTTTTCCTTAATATAGAAATTTGGGGGGATACTTTTACTAGGGTTTTGCTACTGGACTTCTGCATTCATCAGAAATACCCACATTTCATATTTTTGAGGTTAGTGCTTATAAATACGAGCATTTTTATCTTTCATTCTAATAGCATGGAGGACATGGATAGGTGTCGTATTCCAAAGGTCCATAGGAGGTGGGAAAGGTTTTTTTACATCTGCAGATCCAGTTTGCAGGTGCTGCTCTTTAATGGTTTCTATTCTAGGATGTTCAGAATAGGAACCAGTAGCAGCTTCTACCTCCCTACACAGAGGTCTGATATTTAGAGCTACTAGCACAGAAGGTCTGTGACTGCTCTACTTTCTTTGCAGGCTGGCTTATCTTACCTGGAGGGTGAAGCCTACCCTGGAAGCCTTGATGAGAAAGGATAGCTCTCACCTCCTCCGATGAATGTAAGAGGAAATATCAAGTACAAAAGCCTTAAAAATATTATAGAAGAGTATGAGGAGGGGGAAAAGTAATGAACACTGAGCCACACAGTCCCTGAAGGAAGGATCTCCCCATGTTGATTCTGTTTGTGAGCTCAAAGAAGGATTGCAAGGACTCTGGCTATCTTAGTGTGAAGGTGGTGAGAAGACTGCACTGGCATCCATGACATACTTCACTTCGAGCATAGTTCAAAGGTTCTTTTCCACTAGACTAACTGGGGGCTGTCAGGCACCCTGAAGTCATGGGGGAGGAAACACTAACATCCTTTATCTTATACTAGCATGCTTCTAACATAATTTTTAAAAATTATTTTTAAAAATTATTGCAACTTTAAAACACACAGAACAAAAAATACAAAACTCCTGTGACTCTCAGCCATTCTTGTTTTGTTTTGTTTTTAATTTACAGCCAAGAAGAAGAGACTATTCATTCACACTTTTTGAATGTTTGGAGTCAACAGTACTGTGATTGGGTTCTGTTCTTGCCTTTTCTACAGATGCTGTTATGTATTGGTGGGATTAGCAAGGCAGTGTTTGGAACAGTGGTGTTCTCTGAAAAACTTTCAGCTGGTACAGCTGGCTGCTTTTTCTCATGGACCTAATTTCATTTGAGCTTTTGGTTGTGTTTGGTTTTGGAAAGCCAGCCTGTGACTCTAGGAAGGATCTGCTTTTCAATAACTTTCAAGAGAGCAGGCTTAATCAGGTTTGAGATTGCCCCATTCTGACACACACATATGTGCACACACATCTGCATCATTGATTTCAAAATGCTTCCCAAACCGCTCATTGTGTCTGCAGACCCTACTCCTGGTGTCCCCTCTGGATTTTGGTAGCAAATTCATACAAAAAGAAGTGACAATGACACCAAGTGTTTCCCTGACAACGCTTGTTTTGAGCGTATGTGCAGTAATGCTATTTGGTAACTGCTTTGGAGGGTAAATCCTCCTCCTCCCCATAAACTTCTGACTGTAGTATACTATTGAGCAAGTCTACACAAAACTGTCTGTGATCATCCACCTTAAATATATTTATTTTATTTCCAGCAGGACAGGTCTCCAGCCCTTCTTTCATACGGTACATACTGGCACGCTTCCTGCCCTTGGAAAAGATTATTTCAATACCTGTGAATATATGCAGTACAATAGACCTCCTTAGACTTGCTTCTGCCCATATGGAAAACTGGGCTCTGAGTATTTCTCTGGGAACCTCAAACATGGAGAGTTCGCACAGTGAACAGAGAATGTCTTCCTGCCCCTGAAAGAAAAAAGGAGTTGACTGAGGCAGAGCCACTGTTACAGGCTGAGAATCAGCTCTACATGGCTCAGAAGTGAAAGGGAGAAATGAAACCAAAGCCTCCTCCAGCATATCTCATCCTAACTCTCTTATCCCTTTTCAGTACCAAACTGTATTGTCTTAATCTGGGAATGTGATTTATTTGTGAACTATCTAGTGGGTGGCAGAGGTGGGGAGCAAAGCTGCACAAAGCTCCCCAGAGCTGCTGACCGAGGTAAATAGTGTGTCATAACACATTTATCAAATAATAATGGAAACTGTATAAAACATATAGGAGAGGGAGGGGGGAAACCCATTCCCCTCTGGGAAGTTACTGAATATTTCAGCCAGTTTATAAAAGTATGTGTACATGTGTTTGGAAGGGGGGAGGTTTTCCTAGCTTCACATCTGCAAATAAATCATTGGCCTGGGATGTCTGAGCAGACAAGTGAAATGGATGAGTGCATTACGGATCAAGGAGGTGGTATTCCTGCCTTGGTTAGTTTGAGAGAGACCACCTAAGCACTGTGGGACCAAGATGAAACTGTAAGTTGTGCCTGTAGAGTTCTGAAAGGCTCAGGCTGCAGCCTCTGAATATGGTAGGAAGGTGGGGAATAAAATAAAATTGATGGTATTTCTCAAACAGAGGGCATGTCTGAACTGGCTTTGCTGCTAATATTTTTTTTTTTTTGCCCTGAATTGGATTGCAAGCATAGATAAAATGAAAAAAAGAAAAGAAAGAAATGGCAAAGGTGTAATAGTTATACCTATTTTGGAAATAAATTGATGTTTAGGTGCAATTAAAAAAAAAAAAAGAAAAAAGAGATTAATGATGTGTTATGTATATTTTTCACTGTTTGCCACTAGTCACTTTCAGGATACAGAAGCCGAAGTCTGAAGCTCTCATTGACATTGAGAAGAATCTTGCATCATAGATGGTCTATTGAAGTCAGTGGGAATTACTTATGGAATGAGGTACCCATTCCAAATAAATAAGGCTTGCAGAACTTGGATGAGTATTACCAAAAAATACCAAGTTAAAAGGAGCCTGACAGAGACAGTATCCTTATAAATATATGTATAGTTACAACTTTAGAATACTTGCAAGGGAGAAGGGGATCTGAGTTTTGGAATTATAAGCTTTCACAGGAAAACCTCTTAGAGTGCAACTGATCACCTTTTTATATTTACGCATGGCAATAGTGATCGAAGGCTTATCAGTCTACATATAGTAATGAATTAGATGAATTCTGGGGTATAAGGAAAGCCAGTAGGAATTAAAAGGTGAAATATGGAAGGTGTCTTTAGAAAAAGATCCTCTTTTTTCTTAAAGAAAAAAAAGTCTTGATAATTTTCAATTATATTCTAAGATTTTATAATTTTTAAAAATCTTAATTGAAGGAATGTTGGAACTTTGTATTCAGCAAAATTTGCTTTCTCTTATAGTAGACACTCTTAAACTGTTTTAAAAAGATTTTAAAACCATTCCTGCAAAATGAACATTTTAAAAAAATGCTGTGTTTTCCACCCATGGAATGATTTTCTTCCGTGCTTGATCACCTCTAATAGCAATCCAACAGCAGTCGCAGTCAGATGCGGACCCCCACTGCGCTAGGTCAGCCATTGATTTGGATTAGGGATTGGGCCACAAGTTGTAATGTGAAACCTTGGGGCAGCCCACCTTTAACACCAGGCAGGAGATCCCATGGCCACAGAGGGGTGACACTGGCAGTTTGTAGACACTCTGCCTCCCGTAACCAATGTCCCAGCGGGGTGTCAGCTACATGCCTGGCAATGGGATCTTCGGGGTGACGTAGAAGGCTGAGATGCTGAGCACATGCTGTTGCTAAAGTTCCCGTATCGCATTTCTCAGGAACGGAGATGTTAACTCCCCATGTTCAGGCCAGATTTCAGCTTCAGCATTCATATTGTGCCTACCTAAATCTCCCCTGAAGTTTTGATTCGATACAGTATCATTCATTTGGTGCCTTAAACAGTTCAGTGCAACGTTGCTGCCCGCACTGTTGAACATCTGCTCTGCTTCAAAAGTTGCTGAGTTTTGCCTGTGAGAGAAGAGATTATTTTCTTTTTTTTTAGTTTTAAGGGGAACTAACTCAACTGGAGCTCCAACTCTCCCTGGGCAGGGGCTGAACAATTGGTGTTTGTGCTGGAGAACAAGGCTGCAAGAGACTGGAAAGAATCCTTCTCCGCCCAAGGGCTTAAGGCACCCGAGCAACTGATCTACAGCTTGTACTATAAACTGTGGGCTATAGTCGCAGCTGTGATCTCTGCATGAGATTTGCAGCCCACGGATCTGCCCCTGCTGTGTTCCCAGCCTGCTTAAAGCAACTCACTATGTTCCCAGCATGTCCCTGCAGAAAGTGTTGCACATCAGGCTGGGAGCTATCTGGAGGCTGCTCCACGGCCTTACCAATTCATGTAGACTACCTACAGCCTGGCCACTGGTGGAAAGGCTCTTGTCTCAAATCCATTCTTGGAGGTAAATATTGTGTTATGTAGGACTCTAGGTGCTCAGCTACTGTAGTGATTAGTGCTCTAGCTATTAATAAAGAGCTAAATAAATGCCAGATACTGTTGAAGTACAAGGAAATTCTTTATGTATAAGAAAATATTTACAGGTGTTTATTACTACTGGAACTATATGTGTGTTACCATAAGATTTCTACTGCTGATATCTGTACACTGGGGCTAATTACGCCCATTCCTTTAGAAGTGTAGAAGTGTAGCAACTGTACAATGGGGGAGAGGACAGCAAAGAGAGCTGCCCTGAATGGCAGCCTGCAAAGCAGCTGGGCAGAGAGGGTGTAGGGAGGAGTGCAGAGCTGAGGAGGATCTGCGATTCTGTGAATCTTCTTCAACTCTCTGTTCCCTCACATAGAGGTTTTTCCAACAAGGGGCCCTTCATAGAGGAGCCTTCTTGCCATACCTGCTGGTGCACTTTCTTTGCATTTTCTCAGCTCTCTATGTTGTAAGGCAACCTCAGTGCATGAAACGCATGCCTGATAATTCTGCAGCTAAATTAATATGTAAGAAATGTAGTATTAAAAAAGGGCCAGAAAAGACTGATTTGTTGTTGAAAGCATTGTCTAATGCATATCGTTGAAAGGATTCTTGTATGCAGAGAATAAGACAGGTTTCTTTGACATAAAGAATAGGCCTCGATCCCGTAATTATTTTGGCAGGTGCTTAATTCCCAAAGTGTGAGTTATCCTATGAAATTCAATGCACACTGTGAAACAAAGGAATGGGAAGGGAGGAGGAAGGGATTACAGATGTTGAGAGAAAGGCAAGAGGGGCTCTCTGAACAAATGGGACTGAAAGAGGGATTGAAGGAGGAGAGGAAGGGCGATTGGCAGATGAGAATAGGAAAGCAATTCAGATTTGAAGTTGAATCAGCATTTGCTGACATGAATGTGACACTAATGGAAAGGATTTGGGAGAAGAATAGTTATAAGCTAATAGATTTGTTCTCTTCAAAACATTCTGTATGCAGGTAATAACATGTAGACTTTGTTTATAATAACTTAAAGTGACATCTTTTGGTTTCAAAGAGAATTCACGGTCAGAAACAAGGAATGCCACACTCACCTGTTTTCCTTCTTCCTCTTTTCTTCCTTCTTGAAATTTATTTCTGGAAGTCATTAAAATTCAGATCCCATCATTTGTAACAAATGATGTGAAGTGTTAGGTACAGTACTTGGAGTATATGTTTGTTAAAATGAAGGAAGAGGCTCTTCCAACACTTTGGGATTTTATGAATGATTTACATCTGGTGCTAAAGTTCATAAATGAAACGTGGGAGAACCAGATGCTTCATTTCTTGACTGCATCGTGTCTGCACATACTGATGGTGAATTGAAAACAGGAATGTCTCATAAATCAAGGAAATCTATTTTTGTACTCTTGATTTCTATTCCGAACATCCATATAACACCCAAACAAATGTGGTAAAATTGGTTCCTTGAGAAACCCTTTATGTTTAGTAACAGTGTGGACATGTTAATAAAAAAAAAAAAAAAAAAAAAAAAGGAACCAATCTTCAGAATAAAAAATGCTCAGAATGAGCAACCGTTCTTGGAGATAAGCATTGAAGGCACTTTGTTTAGCAAGAGAAAGACTGAATGGAACTGCTAGGCAAATTCTGGCAGTTGTACAAATAGCTGGGGTGTGTAATAAGGTGACGTTTCACAACTCTTGGCATTGGAGGGAAAAGAAATTAAAAGCCAAATTCTTCCTTCAGTTACTGACATGATAACTAAAGGCAGAATCTGGCCCACCATTTGAATAGGGAGATTGAGGCTCACAAGCATACATTTGCAGAGGTGAGTGAAATTCAGATTTTGTTTCATTTTTCATCAATGCTTTGGAATGATGCTTTTTGCCTACTCTCCTTTCTTGGTCACCTCTCCTAGTGGCCTAAGAACTGTAAGCGATGTTTGTCATTATGTCCAGGTGTCACTCAAAACTTTTGTAAACGGGTTTTTAAAATATCGCTTATTGAATTATAATGAAAGAATAAGCACAAGTCAACCTGTCTACAGGTTTGGGGTTTTTAATGGAACTAATAGATTCAAGTTTTGATGGTTGGACTCGGTGATCTTAAAGGTCTTTTCCAACCTAAATGATTCTATGATTCTAAGTTATCCTCCCTTACCTTTCCCACTTCCTTGTTTTCATAGTACATGCTTATCCACACATTTTAAATGACTATATTACAATTCCAAAACTACCTGTGAGAAATGGCAGGGTAGCAATAATAAGTTTGGATGAACGAGTTGTACACAAAAGGGTTACCAAGTACCAGCTGATGCATGGTGGCTGCCCCTGTGACAAATGCATGGTAATTGGAGTGGGCTTAGCCCACCCTGCAGGTGTGTGAGGCGGACTTGACTCACCTTGCATTTGCTGTGGGGGAATAGCGTGCATCCAGGCAGTTCTTGCAGCTCAGCAGAAACTTGTTACCTTGTGGTATCTTGTTTGTGTGCTTAAGCCCTGGATGTGCATGCCTTGCTAGTTCTGTTAACAATTGAAAACAAATGTTTATTTAAATTTATTTACACATCCTACACACAGATTGAGTGTAGGTGTGCTGGCAGAAGGGACACTTTAGGAGGGATTTCATAAGGGTGAAGGAAATGGCTTAGCAGCCAGGTTTCAAGGAGGCACCCCAAATGCAAGGAGCAACATGAGACCATGGAGGCATTTGTGATGGTATCAAGGTAGGCACTGCTGGCAGAGCAGGTGGAGTTTGTGAGGTAGGGGAGCTGACCTCTCTTTCAAAGGTAGGTAGGCAGATTGTATAAACATGCCATTAACTCAAGTATCTGTTACTTCAATGTTTCTCCTGTGGAAACCAGTGGAAGTTTTGCCTTTTATTTTAATGAGAACAAGACCAAGCTTTTCTAGGGGGACTATTCCCCATTACATGCTAGGCATCGCACCCACTTTCAGACTGAGGTGGAGTTACTAAAAGTGGCAGAAGTGCTCTGTACTCCTCTTGGTTACCTTACTGCTCAAAATATGTCCCTAACTAATACAATTTGCTATATGTCATAAAACACAAAGGAAAGCACTTTTCATGCCAAATATCAGAAAAGCGCTCTCTTTTCTCAACTGCAGAAGTAACAGAAATGATGTGTTCATTTTAAATTCCATTCATGTAGGCCCTAATAAAAGCTATTATAAAATACAATTGTGTGGAGACAAAAAGAGAGATAATATCACTATAGCTCAATATAAAATTTAAGTAATTAAGACATGAAAACTATTACACAATTTACTATGAATGCAATGTGAATAATAAAATGTTTAACCATTTCACGTCTTTTTTTTTTTTTTTTAAATAGTGCCTTTTGAAAATATTTGAGGTTGAAATATTGCTAAAGATCTAAATTCCATATTACTTCAGAAGATGAGTAGGACTGAAAAGTAAGCTAGCTGGGTTTTCCAACTAAGTCTTGTATATATTTTTAGATGTTGATGTAAATATGACACTCTGCCACATAATGGATTCTACATGAAAAATGTCAGTTTCAGGTGATTTTGATGGTGGCTGTAAATAAAACAGGACATACTGAGTGAACTGTGGAAGTATTTCAGCAGTGCAAGCTAAGCAGCTGCATAATAGTTATGAAATCGTGTAGACAGACTGATGGATCCCAAGATTAAAACAAAAGCACTCATAAAGGTACTGGAAAGAGAAGTATTTTTAAACAGGAGTTGCGTAAGCCCTGCGTTTTTCTTTCACATGATTCAGCACTGTGTCCTCTTCTCTGGTGGGCTTCAGCAACCCTATTGGTAAATGGTTGAGAGAAAAGCTCAGTCTAGTCTTTCTCTAGTCGAGTGAATACCGTAATTCAGTATCTTTAATAGACACATTATTTTCTTGCACACTGACATGTGCATGACAGTCACAGGCACGTACCGGCACTGCCTAGTAACACTTAGCAACATCTGCTCTATGATCCAGCCCTATCTTTTTACTTCATTCCGATGGGATTGTGTATGTTTGTTTTCTAGCTCAAATTTGTGGCAAACAATTTGCTTCCGTCCGTGTCCAGGCTCTCTCCATGGAACAGCGTCCTCCTGAGCTGCAGGAGCGGCTAGCTCGCCTTGGTGGTTCAGTAGGTGGCACTCTTCCCCTTAGATCGGTCCCAGCCCGTGTCCCAGGTGTCACACGGTACACGAAGCAGCAGTTCTGCAGGCAGCTAGCCCACAGACCCACACCTTGCGCTGCCGGGGAGTCAGGGACTGGCGTGTGCCGATGCCCGGTTGGAGTACATCCTCCACTGGATGCAGTCTGTGTGGTTTGGCCTTGGCTCGTCTGCCATTGCGGCATCCTCCATACCTGTCCCATCCAGAGGACAGAAGCAGGGCCTATGGTGTGGACCATCTTTCACGTCTGGGCAACGTTTACCCTCAGGATCCAGTTCTGCCCAAACAACCTGCGTAGGGAACGGAAACAAAGCTTAGAGGTCAGGAGGACACAACTCTGCTGTCCAGCATGCTGTTTAGGCTGATGCTTCACCAAGCTTACTGCTCTTGCTTGGTAAATTTGAGGAGAGCTTGTTCGCTAGGCCTTCAGAAGCCAATGATCTGCCGTTCCATTTATAGTAATTTTGTGCTTCTTAGACCTTCATCAGCCAGGCCTCAGATGACTCAAACCGTGTGCCTTTGTTTATAAAGTCAGTCTTTGCCGTGCCTTAATTTTTTGGCTGTAAAATGGCACTGCTAAGACTTAAATGTGGCTTACAGGTGTGTGGTAAGACATGAAAATGTTTGTGATGTGTTTGGCAAAAAAATTGAATTGAGCATTGTGCTTATATTTGTTGTTATGATGAAGTATCTCTTTATGAAATACATCTCCTAGACCTTTGGGTTCTCTGTCTTTTCCTATTGTCATGGCTGGTTTCAAACTGGGCTGAATCCTCCCTGAAGCCCCAGACAATTATAAATAGTAAGGAGCAAATATATGTATGTACATATATGTGTATGTATGTTTGTATGTGTATATATACTATATTATCGTCATTAAAAAAAAAAAAAAGAAAGCTGTAAGTAGGCCAAAATGGAAAGGCAAAGTCATCATAATCTGTAAGTGAAGCAACATGTGGTGGCTTGACCCTGGCTGGATGCCAGGTACCCAACAAAGCCGTTCTATCACTCCCCCTCTCAGCTGGACAGGGGAAAGAAAAATATAACAAAAGGCTCATGGGTCTAGATAAGGATAAGGAGAGATCACTCACCAGTTACCATCACAGGCAAAACAGACTTGACTGAGGAAAATTAATTTAATTAATTTAATTAATTTACCAATCTAATCAGAGTAGGATAATGAGAAATAAAACCAAATCTTAAAAACACCTACCCCCCCCCTTCTTCCCAGGCACAACTCCACTCCTGAATTCTCTGCCTCCCCTCCCAGTGGTGCAGGGCACATGGAACGGGGGCTTTGGTGAGTTCATCACACGTTGTCTCTGCTGCTCCTTCCTCCTCAGAAGAGGACTCTTCACACTCTTCCCCTGCTCCAACACGGGGTCCCTCCCACGGGAGACAGTCCTCCACAAACTTCTCCAATGCGAGTCCTTCCTACAGGCTGCAGTTCTTCACGAACTGCTCCAGCGTGGGTCCCTTCCACGGGCTGCAGTCCTTCAGGCACAGACTGCTCCAGTGTGGGTCCCCCACGGGGTCACAGGTCCTGCCAGAAAACCTGCTCCAGCGTGGGCTCCTCTCTCCATGGGGCCACAGATCCTGCCAGGAGCCTGCTCCAGCACGGGGTTCCCACGGGGTCACAGCCTCCTTCGGGAACCCACCTGCTCCGGCGTGGGGTCATCCCCGGGCTGCAGGTGGATATCTGCTCCACCGTGGACCTCCCTGGGCTGCAGGGGGACAGCCTGCCTCACCATGGCCTTCCCCACGGGGAATCTCTGCTCTGGCGCCTGGAGCACCTCCTCCCCCTCCTTCTTCACCGACCTTGGGGTCTGCAGAGTTGTTTCGCATTTTCTCACTCCTCTCTCCAGCTGCAGTTTCTGTTGCACACCAACTTTTTTTCCCCTTCTTAAATCTGTTATCCCAGAGGTGCTACCACTGTCACTGATGGGCTCGGTCTTGGCCAGCAGTGGGTCCATCTTGGAGCTGGCTGGTATTGGCTCTGTCGGACATAGAGGAAGCTTCCAGCAGCTTCTCACACAAGCCACCCCTGTAGCCCCCCTGCTACCAAAACCTTGCCAAGCAAACCACAGTGATAAATGGCAGGCTCCAATTTTGGCCTATGAGATTTTTATTTTCTTTGTATTTAGTTTTGTGCATCACCATTTCTTCTTAAAATTGCAAAATACTTTTCTCTAACATTTCATAAATCACTCGGCTATTTACATGCTTTAAGATCAATCATTAAAACAACTAAGAAGTAGATGTTACACAGGTCAAAGCTTAGCACAGACTTTATAGAGAGGAAGAGTTGCAGGTTTATAGTTCCTTACTTTCCCCAGTAACTCATCCCATACATAGTTTAATATTTGAGATATAAATTATTCATGAATAGTTTTTAGCAATCAGTGAATTAGCCACTTGCAATTAAAAAAAATTGACCTCCTCTTCTTGCATTTAATCTGACTGAAGTCAGTGTCATTGCTGTGTGATTGGGTCTCGTCTATTTTTATCTGCTGTAGGAGCTGTTTTGATCCAAAATTGACAAAACCACCCTAGAAACCTGAAAAAAAGAAAAGGTAAGTCATATATACATATATGTATGTATACGTGATAAGACCAGGACTCAGCCCATTGTGCGAACTACATTATTTCCACACTGACTACCAAAGTTAAGAAAAAAACCTGACCCTTCACTCACGGTAAACTTTTTAAAGGACACACAGAAAGAGAATGCAAGCCATCCAAAAGAAGAGCATTCCTTTTGCAAAGCCACCAGGAATCTCTAGAAAGCCAGATCATAGTGACTAAATATTCTGACACCTCTTTTTGGAAAAACAATGTCATTTTACAGTAGACGACTCTTCTGCCCCTTTACCAAATAGGGCCTGAAAGAAGAAGTTTACTTTTAGCATTTGACTTGAAAAGAAATTAAAAACACTCTTTGAAGACGTTTATAAGACAACAATGGGTCCTGCCAAATATCATGTTCTCCATTTTGCCAAGACTGCTTTTCTTTGCTGCTTCACATTTTTTTTTTTTTTCATCAGGCCCAAACTGCTGACAGAATGTCACTTTAATAGGAAAAGACATCATTTGGAACAGTTATTAATATAAAAAAAGACCATGTTAGAAAAGGGTTAGCCATCTAAATGGCCAAGTTCAACAAGACACAATTAGGGTTGCATTATCTCCCTCCCTGGAGCGCACATGTGTGAATTTATGAAGCTTAGAAGGGGGATAATTTAGCCTTACGCATACCTTTTTTTCACTTGGTCATTCAAATAGTTAACAATTTTTTCTTTTTCTTTCTTCTTTTTTTTTTTAAAGCAGCTGTAACATCTGATCTACCATAGCTTTGATTTCTTTCTATCTTCATAGCTACTACACAGTAAATACTTATTTATTCATTTATGCTACATTGTGGAAAAGATGTTTGTTACAAAAGGCTGTATGTTACCTTCTGTATCAGGTAGGAGTGGGAGGTCACCCCAGACTGTAGTGGATAGAGATGAGGAGTGTGCACTGAGTGAGACATTGAAGACATTGTTTGGAGAAATAGAAGAACAGAAGGAGAATCTGGAGTAAGAAAAACTGAAGAGGACAAGATTTCATAGAGAAAGAATGGCTGGTTATGTGAAAAGCTGTTGAGATGTCCCAGGGAGATGTAAGAAGATTCAGACCATGAAATTTGACTGGGAGAGGAATAGAACAACCTTTAAGAGAGGTTTCAGTGAGGTTTCAGTGGAGTACAGACTGAAAATCTTATTGAATAGGTTCAAGAAGTAGGCTACAATAAATTAAGTCAGCAGGAAATTGTAGATGACATAGACAGATAGAAATTCAATAAACTTGGCAAGAGAGGGAAAACAGGCTGGATCCTACTGGCAGAAGTATATAGGGCAAAGCATGGACATACCTAAAGGTAGAAGAGACTTCTGGCAGTATATTTCATCACCATTACCATAAAACAGCGCAAAGGATTCTAGTAAGAGCTGATTATGCTCCCGTCAAAAGTTCTTATCTTGGCACTCCTTTATGCTCTGGCCTCTCCCTTAAAATTTCTCTTCTGTAAATTCTGGAAGAAAATTTATCTTCATTTTCTATTAAGTTTATTAAATAAGACAATTAAAAAGTTTGATCTTATTGCTGGATAAAATAAAATTTTATTTTCTATCTATAGTAGTGAATTTCTAAAATGGAAGGATAATATTTTGTAAATTTTTATTATTTTTTGCTAAAAGCAAAATTTTTTGTAAAAGCAACACTTCTCCCCCCATTCATCACTTTCAAATGGTAAGTAATATGGAAATTAGTGTATTTAGAAGATAAAATGAAATTCAAATAAACAACAGCATAAAACATTCATCTTGTTATTCTCAAGCAGAAATATCTCACCTATTAAAAAGAGAACATTTCTATTAATATTCTTGTAACCATGTTTTGCTACCCTTGCTCTGTTGTGCTGGAATGGGAATATATATGATGGTTATCACTGTATGATTTTGAGAACCTTACTGGGGAGGAAAAATGCACTTTTGGCCAGCATTACTCTAGCTAGCTCCACCTGGACAGCTTGCCCACTTTCAAGCCTGACAAAGTGCCATATTATGCTTTCTGTGTCCAGCTAGCTTAAAACTTGTATCCGGGAGCTTATGCCTTGTGTTTATAAGACAGTGGGCCAGCATTCAATATAAGAATTTACATTATGCATTCCACAATGTGCTGTGTCAGTGCTAAGAGTCCTGAGCTGGTGCATCCTCTAATTATCTTGGGTTCGTGCAAAAGTCAGTCACAGAAGTGAAACTTCTGCAGACAACCCCCTCCTCACTTACTTTGCTCAATCTTATAAATGACACTAACTATCAGCTTTGCTTCCAGAGGTTTTCCAGACCTCTGCTGTTTCTTTTTGGTCTGCCTGTCTTTGTCTGTTATTTTTCTCTGAGTCGACATATTCAAAGCAGAGCTGAAGAATGCAAAGCTTATCCACTTCCAAAATCTTCTCTCCATGGGCAGGCCCATATAGCATCTGCTGATGAATGACAGCTTATTGTTCATTCTCATTACAGTAATGTGTAAATCTACTGACTGCGACTAGGGGAACTGGGAGCTTGTTTGCCCTATAAACTTTTTCAAGTGCCTGCTGGAGGCACAGTGTTTTCCCAATCACCGTGCTTCACTAGCAATCTCTGAAAACACAAAACAAACAAATAACCCTAATGCTTGTAGCACATAACAGGCAGGAAGGATATGTTTTAATGTAAATTGTGTTAAAAGTTCTCAGGCTGAATTGCCTGAAGTGGTTAGGAGTTAGCTGATGGTGTGTAATAGCTGCTCAGTCTTTTTCTTGCTTCTTGGTGCAGACAGCATTGATTGGCTGGGCTGATTATAGCCCTGCACGTCAAAAAGGTGCAAGTTGTTCTTAACACTAGAAAATCGGCTCTTGTGTGAACAGGCTTAATGCATGATAAGCTATATGGTGTAGACATAAATTTTGTGTGCTTGAAATTGAAGTGAACTTTGCTTGTATGACATATCCATGTAGATATGGCCAATAGCTGTTAGAATCTGTTGCAGCTCATATTTATTGCTTGTAGTTAAAGCAAAAATCAGTGCCATGCGATTTTATTCAATTCAGGGAAAAAAAAATAATTGTTCTTCTGCCAAAGTTTAAGTGCTACATTTTTTCATTAGAATTTAACAAATGTTCATCTTAAAATAGACTGACAATGGGTCAAACTGTTCCACTTTATCTGTTATGAACTTAAAATTTATCAAAGCTAGTACTCGCTCTTCCCAGAGCAATTTGTATTTTCACTCCTGGATTTAACTATCAAATTCTCCTTTGAAACTACTGTTTAACATTCACAACATCCTAAAATATTTGAAAAAGATCACTGCAACAGTCTTCCACTTTCACCTGCTGCACACAACATGTTATGTAGATGCTTTGGGGTATTATTATTGTTTGTAAATCTTTATTGCTAATGCAGAAGTGTCATCTTTTTAGGGAAGGTTCTTTAAGATAGCTGCTACCTTGTCCAAGATATGATATCCCTCTTTATCTTGGCCAGCAATGACCATTCCATGAATGTGTGTGAATCAAAGTAAGTTTGGAGTGTAAGCTAAATCTTCCTTCTCCCTTTAGATTTGTATTCCACTTCATGACTTGCAAGCCCTCATCTTGAATAGGGACTCTCCTTGCTGTTGTAATATAACTAATGGTAATACTTGAGGTAGGTATGATCCAGTATGAGAAAGGGTATCTTAATCTTGCCCTCTCGTGGTAAAGTATATTAAATCCAGGATTTAAAAAGTAGACTAAGCATTGATGGGATTAAACATATTACATATCTTTAAGGAAGGCACATTTATTCTTCAGTGTTTAGTGCTAAGTCCCATGTTGAACTAAATCCAAAAATGAGATGTAGATTCTGGCATATCTAAAAACGTCAAACTGGATCTCTTGGTTCTTGCTTTGATGTGACAATACTCTTTTAGTGCCTGAGCAACGTCTTGGGTAGAGGTGAAAATGTAACACAGAGCCTTTTAATTTCATTATGTTATTTATAACAATTATCTAAGTCAAATTAGAAGTAAATGGCTACTAATCTTTGTGTGTATGTGTATGCGTGCCCAACAATTCCTAAATGCCACTAGGAAATCAGAGTAATTTTGATATTAAAATGATTACTACCACTTTTGTAATAAACTGATGCGACTTTAGAAGTCTGTCCCTGATATCTTTCATGATTTAGACATCACACAAGCTATAATTGTGCTATTAAAGGAAAGAGAGCTAATCTTTTTGCATTTGAAGTAAGCCCTCATCATCAGACCCGACAAAGCCAGACAGATCAAAAAAGAGTAAAAAAGAGCATTTAAGGAAATTAGTACAAGTGTCAGTTAAAAGGTAAAAATTAATGCACTTATTATTGAAATACAGTTGAAACCTACGTTCTTTTCATTTCTTTGATATTGCTAAAGCATAAAACATTCAATTAACTTTCCATTGTGTTTGGGGGGTAGTAGGGAAAGACAAAGTATTGTCAGTGAAGTGTTAGGTGTGTAGGTGGTGTGTGCAAGGCAAAAATGATTAGATATGAGCAGAGGGTATAGCAAAGGCTTTTACTTTGCAGTAGACAAAGCCAGTCAACTCCTTTAGTGTGTTCCAGGGCAATGTTCTTGCATGTATACTGCTTTTCCTAAAGATACAGTACTGAGCCTCTGAGAAGGTAGCATGTGTTCCTTTTGTCGTCACCAGGGAGTATTTCTTTTCCTGATTATTATTATTATCTACATCATTGAAACCTGCATGGTTTTGCACCTCTTTCCTAATAAAAAGTGAATACAGATAAATTGATAATATTTTGGACCATTGAATAATAGTACTTTGCAACATAAGTGAAATAGATATGTTTAATTTGTACCTACTCTCAGCCATAAATATGAATTCCCATGGCTGTATTCTTTTATTCTTTGAAAGCTGTTACTAAGAGTGCTGATTTGTAAAAACTGATTTAGGATATTTCAAAACATATCCTTGATTTACAACTGTTATATGTTGGCAACACCAAAGCTGCAAATAATTTGTAGTAATGCAATAGTTTTTCTCATCCTTTGTACTGTTTAAAGGGAAAACATCTTCTTTTTTTTTTCTTTCTTTTTTTAATGAAAGCATTGTAATGATGTGAAATGTATAGAAGGAAAATTTTAAAAATCATACAGAACAGGAATCCCTCTGAACCCATTCAGCTGGCTTGTTAACAAAACATTTCTAATATATTGATGAAGATGTTTTCTCTCTGATTCCACCATCCCTATGTTTTATTTGAATTTCAGTAATATTAAGATGATACCGTAATGTTCAACATGCTTTAATTACAAGAAGTATTTACTAATTGGCATAAAATATCTATGTGATTATTTTTCCATATATTTACGATTTTGCAATAAGAGAACAGCTGCTAAATATTTTCTTACATGCTGATTCCACTTAATCAACATTCTTCTTAACGGAGGCGACAAAAGTTAGAAATTGTGTTTTACAAATGTGTTCCATGAAAACATCAGCTTGATGACAAAGTCATGCCCTTTGGGGTACAAATGAGCAGGTTTACCGCAAAACACTTCTATATAGATAGGAGATAAATCTTAGTTTAAAAATCCTTTGCAATATTGAGCACCTTCCAAGCCAAATGTGTACTAGCACTTAAAGAAAATATTACCAGTTTTAACACCCAAACCCACTCGATGTTTTGATTATTATTCCTATTAATATGCACATGATAGAAGATAATGCCATACTGACAGATTTAATGCTTTGTAAATGTGCTGAATTAAACTAGAAAGGTAAAAGCAGCCATTACCCTAAGACCTAAAAGAGAGACACTAATCAGCTGGCTTTTTCCTCCTATCCTTTTTACAGATGGCTGGGAATACAGGTTTTATTTAAAATGCAAGACTGGAAAAAGCTTAGCCACAGGAAAAAGAAAAGGTCTTGACCCTTAAATATTGATTCCATTCTATTGATTACAAGAGATGGGGGTGGAGAGACTTTTTAAAAATGTAATCCTAAAAAAAGCACAAAGCAGATTTAGGTAAAAATCAGCCTGAGCTTTGTTATTTACAGGACTAAAGAGTTACAGAATAAAAGGCAAAGTGGAGGGAGATCAGGGCACACACGGACTTCAGAGCTGATGTTCAGACCTCAGACTCAGAAGCCAAAAGCCCTCGCTTCTTCTGGCAGGAGTGCTCTGTCAGTAGACTGTGCTGTCCGTGGAAGCTGGGATATCCAGCAAGGTCAGGATCTACATTTGCTGGTAAATTCCCTACTATGGGCAAAGGGGCACGCTGCCAAAGCTTCCTTTCTCTTCAGCCACTCTGAACAGTAGAGCAAGAAGAAAAAGAGTCCCCCCCAGGCACTGACAAGTCAGGAGAAAAGGTAACAAACAAGGTTATAACCTTGCATCTTGAAGTGAACTTTGGGAATGAAGGGGAAAACTGGAAGTTTCAGGGACAAACAGAAAGAAGGACTATTTAGCATGATATTATCCAAGAGAGGCTTTTTTGAAGGCCCTCAAAATCCTAAGGCAAGCGAGGCTATGTAGTACAACTTCTCTGAGAAGCATTAAATCTGCATGAACCCTGAAGTGCCTGATTTATTTGAGTAAAAGGCTCCGTAATTCTCATTGTCAAAGAACTGAAGCAATTCTGTAGATTAGTGGAAGTACTGCTCCCTTGCAATGTGCCAAAGCCACAAAGAATTCACTATAGATACGTTGACAAATGGAAACTTAAAATAAACACAGAAAAACGTGTAATCCAAGGCAGTAATATGTATTTTAACCTAAACCATTGCTATACTCTCAGCACGTCTACTTAGCTTTTCCACGCTGCATAGCCCAGGCTGCTGACAGGACTTTCCCTGTTCTTTTGCTAAGAAAGCACAAAATGTGTTAGATTGTTTCTTTGCTAAAGTTTCTTACAGCCTTGTGGAATTCTGCAGATAGAGTCTCTTAAAGACATTTAAACTATACAACATTTGCTGAAGGACTTCTAATGAACAAATTCTCATTTGCAAAATGGGCAGATGTCCTAGGACCCAGTCTGGACATCTGCTGTTCTCCTCTGCTGCATATAATATTCCCATTATCTGTCATGAAGTTTCTTTGCAGGTATGTTCTCCTCGATGCAGAAGCAAGCCTTCTGTTCACTGACGTCGCTGTTACATGTCTACTTGATCTCTCCAGAGAGGACGCCACAAGGTGTGTGGAGTCAGAAAAGTAGGGGTCAAATACTCTATTCAGGTGAGAGGGAGCTAAAAGTTATGCATATAAAGTATGTTTCAGTTTTAGCAATCTGCAGTAACTTTTAGAAGTAATCATGAATCTGGACAGTCTATTGAGGGTACAACCACATGGGAGCTAGGCATGAGTGATCTGGGACAGTATGGTGCTTTGCGTGGGGTGATTAAGTCCTGCTGAAAAAAATAGGGTGAAACGGTGTAACATAACTGTATTGCTGCCAGTGACCAATTGTCTTAGATATCTCTGCGTGGCATTTCAACATGCCATATAGAAAAATACCCTAAACTATCATGCTAGGTAGTCTGTTCTTGTTAAGGTGTCCCTTCACCATTGCTCTTCATTTTTGCTGTCTAAAGACAACTCTGGGTAATATGTTGTCCAGTAAGTATTTGGTTAAGAATGATCCCTGGATTTTAAAAGCCACATTTCTTTCCAAACTATTTTCTTCTAGAGTTTTTATTAGTTGCAGTATCATCAGCTAATTCTGCAATCACTGATCTCCTTCACAGTGCAGTTTTAGTGCTAACAAACATGCAAAAAAAATCTTGGATAGAATCAAAGAGGAAATCAAATTATTTAGAGCTTTTTTTTTTTTTTTTTTTACCTCTGCCTGGTTTCTCCCCCATCAAAAGAAATCTATGAAGTTTTAAAAGACTGATAATTTCCTTTGTATAACAATTCAGAAATAGGACTTTTTTTGTGTGTGCCTACTAAATTAGAACATCCAGGACAGTTGATTTCATCAATAATAAACTCCCTTTGCAGCAGTTAGTGACAAAAAATGTTTCTCAAGGGAAGTAAATATTTACTTACATATTTATAAACTTTCTCAGTGCTTTTTATGAAACTCCTCAGCAGCTCATGCAAAATAAAGTGGTGTATTAGAAAATGCACTACATAATAACAGATATTAATCTTTTTCTCTGTTTTACCTGTCTTTTAAAGAACTAAGATAAGAGAAGTGTAAAAGTCATAATGTGAATTGGGGAGCTCCAGAGTTCTTTTGGGCTTTGCTTGTTTGTTGAGTTTTGGCTGTCATTGTCTCATCCACGCGCAGCCTGGTCTCTGCAGCATACCTGGGAATCACGTTTGCTTCAGGTGCAGAACACCCCAGTCTGAAGCAGGGAAGAAACTCTCCTGCCCTGAGGTCAGACTGGTTGGGCTGAGGGGCTGCGTCTACCAACACAGGCTGTAAAGGGGCTGCTCAGGAAAGGGGCTGCCCAGGGCTGAGACCTGGGCTCCGCTGCCCCGCAGCTCCCACCTGGCTGGAACGAGATGGCTTCCTTGCTTCAGAAGGGCATCACAAAGTTAAAATACATTAAAGATGGCAAGGTACTTAGACATTGCAGCTTTGGATGGGGAACATGGGATCGTTTAAGCACTTTAGGAACAGAAGTTGATTAACATAGACACAGCTTTGCTTTCTTTGAAGTAAATGTAAAAGGGGAAAAATTCCCTGTCCTTCAAAAGAGAAAGGAGTATAAGGTAAGAAAATGAAAGGCTGCTACAATGGTGGCAAAGGCTAGCACGGTATTATCGTAACACCAATGAGTAGGAATTAGAGGAATCCCTACAGCCTAGCTGTATATTGCAAACAAGAGTGGAGGTTTTAATGAAACCTTTTAATCTTCAGAGACAATTGATGGGCTTCCTGCTGCTGGGTGCCCAACCACCCATTCCCCACAATCTCCCCCAGCCCTGGCTGTCTCCCTGAAGCTGTGCGGCACCAGGTGCGGGTGGCAGCGCTGGGGCTCAGATGCGATGGCGGTGGGCCCCTCTGCCCCGTCAGCACTGCAGACCACCCCGTGTCTTCCTGCTGCCCCTGGGGCTGGCTCCTGTGCAGGAGGGAAGTCAGGGCACGTGCCCCAGCTTGCCATGTTGCGGCATGGGGGAGGCAGCATGGCCCCTTTGTCCACAAACCACCTGGAAACCCCATGGGCCTCAGCTGGCGTTTCAGGGCAACCCCCATCTCCTCCCAGAGAGTAAACTTTTTTTCTTAGTAGCTTGTTGATACTCAGAGGGAAAGGGTGCCTCAGCAAGGGCGTGGGCCCTCTCCTCAGGGGCCGTGGTAATCTGCTGGGGGCAGCCTGGCCCTTCCCGGCTGCCATGTTGTGGTGCAGGCAGCCTGTCAGACCTCCACTGCTGCCTGCATGTTTCACCTGCCACTGCCCAATCCTCTGTCACCTGCTCCCTCCTTTTTTACTTGTTTTTAATCACTTGAGGTTGAGGTAGCTCCCGGTGCTCTGGATGTGTGCAAAGCTCCAGACTTTTGCCTCAGAAAAGTCCCAGCACAGTCATGTGGGCTTCTGTGAGTAAAACCTGGGAGATACAATCTGCATTTAAAAATCAGTAAAATAAATTGAGGCCTGCAAAAGTGCTGTATAAATCTATACCCAATAATAACAATAGAAAGCTATTAGTTTAGCCATCTAGCCTCCCTTACTGCTTTGCCACCATTATGTTAATAATGATGAGTGGAGTGGCAAGAAAAATGGAGCCGTTTTTCCTACTGAAATGCACTGAAGGAGTCAATGCTTCTGTAGGAATGGAAAGAAAGATGGTGACTTTTTCCTGGAAAAAAATGGGCAGAAAGTGAAGCTGGCATTTACTGTATAAAAATATTCTTCCAGTGAGGTTCATTATTTTCTGTTTCAGGAGGCAGGGAAAGAAGTTCTGTCTGGAGGGAAGACCAGTAATTTCAATATGTTTTTCACCTGCAAAAACGGGTGGAGCAACTGCTTTAATGTCAATTCAGATTCTCTTTTTTTTTTTTTTTAAAAACAAAGACTTCTAGCAAAGGAATATCAACTCAATATAAAGTTAATATTAAGTAATTTTTTAATTTTTTTTTTTAAGAGATAGAAATGAAGGCAGAGAACGAAAGGAGAAACTGAAGGTGAACTCATGTTTGGGAAGTTATTTCACAGAAAAGGCAAAACAAAGTTTATGGAGGGTAAATTCTGCAAAACGACCAGGTGTTTCTGAACCCTGTTCCTTTCCAAGTGCATTCAGTGCTGTGCACCAAAAGAAGTGCAAACAGCAAAAGAAGAGGTACATAACACATTAAGATTTTATTAGACAGTCCTCTGCTAAAAAAAAAATAAGTACCAGTAGCCCCAGTCTTGCAGTGGCAATAGAATGTCTGTGCCTTTTGTTTGAATTGTTGTTTGAGGGATACTGGCCTAAGATTTCACAAAGTAGCCTTGGGCCTCTCGTGCCACTTCCTGCAAGGGCTAGAAGTTCAGGTTCCAGATATCCATGTGTTTACAGGCATGCAGCTGGATCTGTGTAAGGTAGACTCTTGCATGCATCGTATATCCTGAAATCACTGTGCTCTGCCCATCTACAAGAGTTGTGTTTTTATGTGTCTTGTTACAATTTCAGGATTACAGAATGTATATGTTCAATATTTAAGTGTCACCCAGAGGCTGCTCCATGTTTTCTTCTCACCCATCCTGCCCAGCCTTACAGACACACTAATTTATGTCCTGATCCATGCTCTGGGAATTAGTGTCATGGCACTGAATAAGGTTGTAAAGAAGTAAAATCTTTTTTTTTTTTTTTTTAACCTCTGTATGTTGAAGGTACTTATCTTGTTGCATGAATATGGATGATAGTTTCCTATGAATATGGAAAAGACTGGGGAGGGATGGGTCAGTGTTTAACTGCTCTTAACCTTTCCACCAAGTTGACCCTACCACAATATGATGCATAGGAGGGGTCAGGCTTAGCTGATTTTCTGTAGAATGCCATTAGTAATTTTTTGCCACATATGTTTGCCCTAAAGCCTTGTTTGCCACCTATATAATTATTAGAAGACTCTTATAATTGTATTAGAAATTCTAAGTTGACACTTATGTCACAGTACCATGGCACAGTATTATGTTTAATTTCTCTTTTGTTCATCTCATTTAATGTACTGAAGAATTATACTCAAAAGAAGATCCCACACACTTCTTCTCCTTACTGTTACCAGCTATATGTTCCTCCCCTACCCGCTAGAACCATTAATTTAATTAAAAAAGGAAAAGAAGAAAAAAAGCATGTATAGGTTTGCATGCTCAAAATATCAAGTGGGTAAACACCTCATTTCATATGTTGTTTTCTGAACCTGAAGTAACAGGACGTTTATATTTCCCTGATAGATAGAACTAATAACTCAGTAGTATTACAGGATGATGATGCTAAATTAATCGTGACTTTGTCATATTGCACAATCTGAGCTCTTTGGCCCAAATTATGTTCACTTGATCCTTGTACAGAGTAAACTCTCTTTCAATTAGCTTCCTCCTCTACCCTGGCAGACTTGCTTGGGTGTCTCCTGCAGTGGTGCTCCTTTTCATCCCAGAACCCATGGCTGAGGCTTCTTAGTATAAAGACTCATGAGAAGGTGTTAAATACCAGGTGACACCTGAGCTGCATGTTCATTCTCACTGGGCCTACCTTGCAATGGAAACTCCTGGTGCAGCCATGAAGTGGTCATCTATGAATGGTTATAATAGGGTCACACTGTGTTGAAAGGGGATAGGATGATTATTTGGGCTTCTCAGGTGATGTTGTTCTTAGGTCTCCATACGGTTGCACCTGATCTCTCATGAAATCTTGGAAATACCTAGCAGTGTTCAGTGCCAATGGGGAGGTGATCTGGATTGCTTTCAGGTAAGACTGTAAGTTGAAAATGTACTTGGATTTAATGCAGGAGGAATATTGCAGTAGCTTTTTGTTTTTTTGTTGTTGTTGTTGTTGTTTTAATATTATTTTATTATTTATTTTCAAGTGTTCTAGTGGGTTGTGGAAGCAGAGGAAAGTCACAAAGAGTAAGCACTATTCAGCCAGTATAAAAGGAGTGGAAATAAACCTTTTCTTATTAGTCACTTTCTACTTAGCCACATCTTTTGGAACAGCTGAAAACTTTCATCCACCTGCTGCAGATTACTATCTGGATTAACTGTTCTAGTTTGAAACAGTTTTAGTGCAGCAGCAATCCTGGTTTACCACTGCTCTTCATCTGTTGTTCTCTAAATATTTAAGTTTTGCACCAAATTTGTCAACCAGTAGATATTTTACACTCTTTTTAGTGATTGAAAATTGATGTAACAAGAACATAAGCTAGTTTTCCAGAGAAGATGAGTAAGCACAGAAAGGTCTGATTGGTTTATTGGGCTCGTGGTTAAGGTGTGCCAACTTCTGTAGCCAAGAGCAATGCAAAAGGAAAGGTTAGCAACAGATGTGTCCGTCTCTGCTTTCTAGCCTAATAGATGAGGTTTCCAGTTGTATTAAAGTAGCAGAATTTTACAGAAGTCTGGATTGGAACTGAAATTTACAGGTTTAGATCTACAGTAGGATTTTTTTTTTTTTGCCTGTAAGCAACTATAAATACAGTGGACATAAATGGATACTTTTGTGTAGCAGTGTCTTTGAAGTCAAGCCCACATGTTGGAACAGTTGGCCTTTTGCATGTTAAGTGTAGGTCCAGTTATATTTTTATTACTTAGCATTGCAGTAGTAGCAAGGTACTTAGCTCAGTATTGTTATTTTTGTTTATGCTATGCACTTCTAAGATAATTAAATTATGATAATCTTGTCATTGTGTTAATTACTGTGGACACGTATTGCATAATACGGAATGCTTTCTGAGTAAATTAGCTCCATGCTGCTGTGACTATCCTCTCCTATTTCACTTAAAGGTTATCTGTTAATACATGGTATGCACAGTAGACATATCCACAGATGCTATCCTGCAGAGTTTATAGTTTAAATGTACAAAACAGGTGAAGAGTAGGAAAAGAGAGTTTCCCATGATCTAAAACCAGTCAGGGATGATGGGCACAGCCTGCAGGATCTAGTTACTGCTCCATCCATATCTCTGTCCCTTTGGAAGACCAGTCTAGCATAGATTAAGATACTTAGACTTGCACAAAAGTTTTGGGTGGTTTTTTTATTATTATTATTATTTTTATTATTATTATCATAAAGTAAATGTCAGCTATTCCATCTGCCCCTCAACATAACCATCATTAATTAGCTGATTTCTTTTAGGCGTTGCAGCAGAGGTGGATTTTTAAGGATAGATTTCAAAGAAGCGAGGACAATCGCCTGACAGCTCAGTTCAGGGAGGGCACTCCATGTGTGAGGGGCAGGGTGGAGCTGTGTGTGAGAGAAGCTGACAAACAGCAGAGAAGATTGTTTTTGTTGGATTAGAAGAAAGTGTGTGTGTATGTGTGTGTGAAAGAGAGAAAGAGAAATGCAGTCAGAGACAAGAACAGACAAATAAAGAAGGGTGGAGTTTTGAAGAGTCTTGAAGCTGAGGACAAGAAACCTGAACTTGCTGTTGTGAAACCAGGAGGGATTGAAAAGGGGATGAGTTATGTGGTCAGAGAAGACAAGGGATATAACCTGCAAGTGAAAAAAAAAAAAAAAAAATTAATGATGCGCTATCTCTTGATATGCTCAGAAAGCACAAATTGGCAGAACAACCTCTGCTTCCAAAACCTTTTAGAAGCTGAACAATTTTTGAGGAAGAAAAGAGGAGAGAGATGGCATCCAAAATAGCACATTTAAAAAAAAAAAAAAATAAAAAAAATCTGAGCAAGGGCGTTTGCAGCGCTAAAGCAGAATGTTAATTGAAATCCTACTGTGCCAACAGGAACATTGGAAAGAGACCAGTCAGGATTAGACTAATTAAGATGTCTTTAGAAGAAAGAGGAAAAAAAAAAATCCACTGAAAAACTGAACAGGTTGGATTGTCTTAAAGAGGAATTTACCAAATACACAGAGAATTCTTAGAAAATTTGTAAAGTGTGTCCATCTTGCAAAGCATGAATTGAATTAGACTGTAATGTTGACACAGTTAAAGAAAAGTTGTCTTTTAAGTATCTCTGGGAGCTGATGTCTGGGAATGTGCTGAATAGTAGTAGCTCTTTGTGCCCTACATTTTTATTTTGAGGACAGATGCTAACGGCTGCTTTAAGGAAGTTGGTGGCTTCTGTATAACCAGCTGTAGTGGGTTTCCCTGACATAAAATGCTTAAGACTCAGCACGCCCTTTCCTTGTCTTCACTTGCTCCCATTTGGTTTTATGTGCCTGGCTGTGGAAAGGGGCAAAGGGACATTCATTCTTGAGCTGGTGAATGGAATTTCTTCTTTTATTGAGGTAAAGATATTATTTAAGGTGACCTTGTCACATCTGTGATAGAGGTGAGATATCCTTCTTTTCGAGCTTTCACTACGCACTGCTCTCGGACACCACAAAAGTGTTTATGTGGCATGAAAACATAAGCAGTAAAGATGGAGACAGCGTTTCAGCTTGCCTTTGCTAGGACTAGTGCGATGTGGGACAGACAGATATGAGTCTGAGACCATTGGTAGAAGGACCGTTTGCCAGGCAGCTTCCACAACTGGAGCTGGTGACCCACATCCAAGTCTCTTACAGCCCTTGGGAAGATAACCATTGCTTCTGACATTAGAGTGATAATGGCATTTGATGGAAGAAACCATGAATATTTTAATCCTTTAAAAGGAGTAAGGAGTATGTCTAGTGTTGAGTCAAGCTGTTTGAATTATTCAGTGTGAATAAGTGAGCCAATTTATTGGACCTTTTCCTTGTTCACAGATCACTCACAACCTCATCCTTCTTTCCATGACCAGAGTTGCTTTTCTCAAGTGTTCTGCAAATAGTTTATACAAATGTCAGCCAATGGAACTTGTGATCTCTTTCCTTCAACCATTATTAGCTGTTAGCCTTGCATAATTTTCCAAACCATTGCTTTTCTGTGGTTGGATGGCAGGACTTTTAAAATGGGAAAAAATGAAATAGTGAATCTTGAATAAATATACTTCTGTGCAAATACTGTTTTGTACAAAATTTCAAATAGGTCTATTTGTGCAAAAAAGCAGCCTTTATCTATATAATCATAAGAACAAATAAGCTCTTGGCTGACAGGTGGATTTTAATGGGGCTTAAATTGTGTAATACCCCGACAGGAGCCTTCTCAGGAGTGAGGGTCTCATGTTGGCTGGATCCACTTCTGCTTTGCCCTGAAAATGTCTCAGCTATTCAGAAAAGCACGGCATCTAATGTACACTTACTGTGTTCAGCAATAGTTTTAAAACCTGGCTGTGAATTTTATTGGAGCTGAAGAACTGCAAATTTGATGAAGAGTGAATATGAAAGGTATTAATATGGTTAAATCAAAAAGAACTCTAAGGAATGTTTCAGAGCCTTGATTTTATACTATTTAACTTGCTTGAGTTTTGCACTGGTGTATTTATTTACCAAAGTCACGGTCTTTCTGCAAAAGTACCCTCTGTAATGACATTCTTGGGAGGTCTGCAGCTTGTCTCACAATTGTACATTTATGAAGTCAACCCAAACAAGTAAGCCTGTCAGTGTAAAATCTACATATTGATATAGTACCTTTCTTAACATCTGATATGAAACTACACACAATAGGAAAGCCAGAGCCTTTCTAGAAAATAGCACAGACAGTAAATCCCATTTTAAGCCATTTATCTAAGCAAAATGGAGTGTACAAGGTACTAAACTAGCATGACAACCTGTATTTAGTGTAATGATTTATTTGCTCTTTGGCAAGCTCTAACCATTTACTATTAACTATTGCAGAGGAAAGGTAAGGTTATTATTACCTCATAAAGTAAATAGTGATACTTAACAAAACAGAACATCTGCCCCCCTTATTAAAATATTTTGACAGATTTAAACTGGTTAACATTTAATCTCATTTGTTAATTATGGGAAGCAATAGTATGTGTTCTGAAGACACAAAAATAAATATTTTTGTGATTAGGAAACTTGTTACACTCCAACAATAATTTTTTTCTCAGGGTTCTTTTCTTAATCTGAAAATAATGTAGACATTACTTTGGCATTCTTGTAAATACTGAGGCTACTTGGAACTAAGCCTACTAGTTTTAGATGGCTTAAAAACCCAACCCCTATTTATCTTACTGGCATATAAAAAAGAGAAATGTAAAAACAAATTTCTGTGCTTAGCAAAACAGGTTGATATATATGAATTTAAGGGGATAAGCCACAGTGTTTTCCTGTTTTAAGAATATAATCTGAGTGCTTCACTACTGGATATTTAAAGACTTTTTTTTTTTTTTTTAAAGAAAGCCTGAAAATGTCCTATTGGTATGTTTTAAGGGCTGAGGACAAAAATTGAAAACTAGCCCAGCAAAAGAAAATCATTAGTTTTCAGCCAGATGCATTATTTGGTCCAGTCCACTACACAGCCACATGACGATAAGTGGGTTGCCCCAAGATGGGAGGCAGGAGCAGGCAGACAAGGATAGCCAGACCTTCCTTGTCTGTGACTCTGTGGATTCACACTCAATTAAAATGACTCTGCAACTGTGGCTTGAGATGGGGATTCCAGAAACTTGAGCTAGACTGTGCTTTTGTAACTTAAGATGCTGTACCTCTTTGGCAAGTAACTCACTGCTCTACACTTTTTCTGCCTTTCTTCCCCCACACTAATTTTTTTTCTTGCCTATGTAGAAAAGTTTTTAGCAGTAGGGTTTTTTCTCTTACTACACTTGCACAGTATCCAGAATAGTGAGGTCTGTTTCTCAGCTGAAGGCTACCAGTGTGGAACACAGACTCAAAAAATTTGGATGTGACTGTGTAAGTGGAACTAGTCTGCTTTGCACCAGCTTCATCATTACATGTGGTAGAATGTCCGAAATCTCTATGCTCATCAACTTGGTTTTATATAGCACTTTTTTACAATGTGTCAAGCGCATTTTAAAGAACAATAGCTACTGAGTTGAATAATCAATTATAGATAATAATACAGTACAGTACAGATAGCACAAAGTGTATAATTACAGTATTTGATTTGGTTCTGTTAGAAGTCAGTGGCAATTTAATGTTCACATCATCAGTGGAAGCAGGAAGCCTGTTGAAGATAAATGCTCAGCATAGAGTTAGTTGTGAACTCTGTATCAGCTATTCACAAATGTCCCGTAAAATTTCAGCTTAAGCTCGATCTTTCTGTGTTGAGTCCTGCATCAAAGATGATCTAGAGCAGTTTAAGGTAATATTAGTTTATCCTTTTTCAATTTAAGTATTGACTTTCTGGCCTCTCTGTGGGCTGTATCTATATTTAAAATGTCATCTAAGGTCTGTTATTACAACCTGGAGTATAATCTATTCAGTGGACTTCACCAGTTCTTTTATATAAATATTCACAAGCAAATCGCAATTTTCTCAACATTTATTCCATTCTTAGAAATTCATGAAAGCAGCTTTTCCTGAGCAGTCCTCCCCACCCTTTTCTTTTAACCTGAAATTTACAACTAATCCCTAATGCACAGAAATGTAAAATATATAGCTTAGTTGTGACTGATGATGTGATTTTCATGGCCTTGTTTGTACTTCAGCTGGATAAGTGGAAACCTTTTAATCTGCTTTCTGCTGCAAGGATTTTGGAAAGTGTGGGTTTAAATTGTATCTCAGTGAATTGTAGAACACAGAAGCTGAAGAATCACTGTCCCTGAACATTTGAGCTAATAAATCTTGATTGCATGACTACTGTGAGAAGAGGTCTGGAGAGTGTTTATATCTAGATTTAAATGAGTATTCATGTGATTTTATTCATTATTCTCTCCACACAATTAATGAGTTTTCAGAGTATAATCTGAGAGTCTTTCCTTTCTGTGTGTTCTTTGTGCTTTTCTGGTTTTTTATGTCTATTTTTGTATTCCATGCATATTTTTGGTAGTCTATCTTGATTCTGCTCACATGTCTAACCTCTCTCTGTGACCTTTCTGACAAGATTTTGTGACTAAAAGCAGTAGGTCCAATAGTCATGGACAGGATTGGACCCATAAATTGTACATATTCCGTCCAATTTGTCTCAATCTCTAGATGAGTCCTCCAAGTCATGATCTCATCTTTGCCTGAAGGAGGTTTTGAGCATTTGCTTTGTTTCAGCCTGAAGCAGTTGTGACACTCAGGAGCCCAAGAGATAATTTTCTAAAATATAAGACTTGATCCTTTTAATTATTTCTGTTTATTCCACATACAGGTTTGTGGTTTTTTTTTAATCTAGGCCTAGCATAAACATAGAAGTATATATATATATTCGGTGAACTTGTTTTCTTAGTTGCTTTCATTTTGTGGTTTCTTTTCATTTCTGTGTAAGTTTAAGCTGCTTTCTCTGCACATGGATTTTTGAAACTGCTTTAAAAGTCTGTCAAAGACCTGTCTCCTGCATAAAGTGTATAGGTGAGCTCTTATAATCAAGTTTTAAGAGGGAGGTAGGTCAAGAGCTTATGCTCTGTCAGCCGTGTTGGAAGTGGTGGAAGAACAGAAGCTGGCCGCTTAGTACAGCACATAGAAATGTGTAACAGTTACTATCTGCATTGTAAGCTTCAAATCTAGCCTTACAGATAATAAAAACTTCAAAATATTAACCCTTCCAATGCTCCTAGGCTGTTACTCAATCTTTTCTCCCACTTTAGTTTTTAAAAAATTTTTTTCCTCCCACACTTTGGCTTTTGCAAAAAAATAGACCTTCCCATCCTAAATAATTACCACCCTTCTTTTACAGCCTTACAGCTCCATAAGATGAGCTATTGTGCTAAATAATTAGCACATGCCATTCAGAATATTATAAGGATTATATGCAACATCAAGCAGGAACTATACACTGACACATGACCATATTTTCCATGAAGCTGCACTAAACAGAAATTGGGTATAAGCAACAGGTGCATTTAAAACAAATTATTAATTGTTAAGGGAGAAAAAAAGAAAGGGAACAGTGTCATATTCCACCATTAACACAGTAAAGCATTTTAAAGTTTCAGTGATTTGAACCACGACCTCTTTGAACATATCCTTTGTTCATTTGCATACACAAACATTAATCCTGTGCTTGAACACAAAAATGCATTTACATAAAAACTACATCGTGATTTATAATTTATTAAGTAATTGTGGCTGAGATGTTATTGGAAACAAAGAAAACAACTATATTTAAATGCCAGGCTCTAAGGGAGTATAAAATATAGCAACTTATTAATAAGGAAGAGGAAATCTTTTCCTTCTAGCATGTCACTAATTAATACAGATTTTCTTTTCAATATATTTATTTTTTCATGGAATTTTATGCTCTGGGATGAGCTATACTACAATATACTGGAGACCCTGGAGGTTATATTCTCTGCTTAAATAGTGGGTAAAATATTATCACAAAATATATCTCTACATTGCCCAGCTAACATGCTAGGTCAAACCTATTAGAAGATTTCTGCAGGGTGTACCTTACTTGTGGATCCCAGTTGAAGATGGGCACTAAGCCATGCAGATGGGAGTAATTTTGGCATTTGAAAAATGGAAAGTCAATGCACTGAGGGAAGCTAAGGTGATTGGAAAGCTCTCTGGTGAATTCAGGCAACAGATGAGCAGGAAGATTTTACATTTCAGGTTTGGGATGAGATGCCTAAAGCACCAGTTTGATGGCATTGGAAGTAGTAGTAGGGTTTTTTTAATTAAATTAAGCCCTTTGTGTGTGTACAGATCCTCTAGCCATTCCTGCCTGTACAGAGCATAGGACTTGCCTAAGGTAGTTTCAGCTTCATCCCGGGATCTCCAGAAAATCCTAGTAGCAGAAATGCACCTTCTAGTTTCCCTTGGTGTTCAAAGCATAAGTTATTACTGGGAGGTGAAGAATGGCTTCAAAATGCCTCAGGGAAAGACCCTAGGCCTTATTCACTTTGCACTTATTCCTTGTGTTCTTCCCCCTCCTTAGCAGCCTCCAGTCTCAATTTTTGCCTAATGCTGGGTTATTTCATAGACTCTCTCTTGCTCTTCCCGTAGGTTTAGCATTTGGTCAATCTATATTTGAATCGACTGTATTTGAATTGTCCTGCAGGCTGCAAGGCATACAGTCCATTGAGAACACAGGAGGGAGAGACCTGGAGCCAGCTTTGTGTTCAGAGCCACTTCGAAGCTTTTCAATTCTGCAGGCAAAATTTAAAGGGACAAGGAACTCTAGTCCCAGCTGGGCTTTCTGTTGTCATGAGGAGTAATAGTAAGAGGTAGAGCTGGGAGGAGAACTGGAGACAGTCATGCTTCCTGCTGCTGGAGGGGAGAGCACTGCAGGGGAGGGCTGATCTCAGCAGCAGCCTTTTCTCTTCCCCTACACTAGTGGTCCTGACCTCGGACACTTTTTGAGCCAGTCCTCAGGGGTAACTGAAGTTCCAGGGATTTGCGTTAAGCAAGAAAAGGCAGACACAAGTCTTTATCAGTATCCTTTGTGCTAATAATTGTTTCTTGCAGTTACTTGTAAAGACAAGCTTGATCTCAGGGTTGAAGTGGTCCTTAGAGGTTCTGTGTTCAAAATATTTAGGGGGCTGCTGAACTCTGAAGAGATCCTTGTTGATCATGTAAAAAATGTAGTTGTATTAAAGGCTTAGTAAGTGTCCAAATGTAGAAGAATTCCCACAGTCGTACCATAAGATGCAGCAGTGACCGAAGAAAGGCCTGCCCTTCATTATGTGAAGCAGATGGCAAATAAAGAATATTTCAACCCAAATGACTAAAATTTGGCAAGATTTTATAACTAGCTTTGTATGATGTCTTACCTCAAATCACCAGCCTCACTTCTAATTGTGTCTATACGTGGTCTCTGAACTTGGCACTTTATGCATGTTACAGGCTGTGGATTGATGCAGGATTTGCATCCTCAGCAGTAAACTACAGGCACACAAGTTCTGTAGGGGATCAAACACATTATTCTTTAAATTATCATGCTGAACTATTAAGGTAGAAATGAGGTTTAAATAGTTCTAGGTGTCTGGTGAAGTGAATATTACTTTATAATTTTCTTTTCATAACACCTTTTTAGGCCTTCCAGAATGCTGAAATTTGATTATTAAAAGTTTGGGAATATATTCTGTTAAAATTTCTTTGGGGCCTGGGAGGAAACTGTGTAGAAGGCAAATGAAACTAAATTATAATTTGTGGTTTGCTGAACTTACAACATCTCAGGCCCATGAAGTTTCAGATGGATTTATTGATACTTTGAAAAATATGTAAAAATAAATAATCAGCTGTCACTCTCTGTATATGTGCTCTGTTTTCTTTAACATTCCTATGTCAGATTCTATAAACTCCAGCAAACGTCTCTGCATGCTACATACAGCTTGGCGGCTTTAATGACAAACGTTAAGACTTTTGGCAAAAAATGTTTTGAAAGCTGCGATATAACAAATCCTTTGGATCTTTTGGAATAAAGTGGTTCAAGGTGGCAAATTCCATGGAAAACATGTTTTCCAGAGGGCTGGGCAAGCAGCTGCAGGCCAGCCTGCTTCTGCTCTGTATAAAACTCCATGGTGAAAACATCTTTCAGTAGTAAGGAAGTTAATACAGTAAATCAACTTACTCTGTCTACATATACAGTTATAGTCTTTCACAGCAGTATATTTTATGAATTTTTAATATGGAATTACTATTTTCTGGTTTTATTTTCCTCCCCCTTTCCTTGTCTTTAAGCTCCAAAAGGACAATGTTTATCTCTGTAACAGAAAACTGGGATTCTGACCATGGTTATGTTTGTGCAAAATTCCATAAACAACAGAAAAGGTTTTCTGGACCATTGGTTGTGTGCTTAAAAACAGAGCTGGACTTGTTAGTCACACAATAATAAGGATGTTGTAGAAGCCAGGTATATTGAAAAAAAATCAGATTTATAGATTACTCTTGGCTATGTTTGTTCTTGCTGCCAGATGATGTGTGGATCTGTGCTGAAGGACAATAGTTTGAAAATTTGGGTGAAAATTTGTCCTTGTGAATTACATTTATAAGATCAGTTTTGCTCACATACATGTTTACAAATTCTTTTTTAAGTCACAACAGAGAATCCCATCGTGAAATGTATCTTTAATGTTGAATTAATATTAACTATGCTTAGTGTGTGGAAAAAAAAATATTGAGTGGGCATACCTTCTAGAATAATCTCTGCATTGTTTGTGACAGCTGAAAGCATAAAAATACTTTTAAAGATGTTAGTCTGTAACTGCAACAGTAGTTCCTGATGCTGTAATATAACAATAATTAAAAATAAAACTAACTACATACAATTTTTAAATTCATGCCTCAAGTTACGACAAAATTTGTTATGTAAGAGGTTGTCTATAACATAGCTACCTGGCCTGATATTCAAATAATTTCTTTTATTCTCCCAGTGTTCTCTGTCTTAAATCAAGTTGGTGGTCTTCAAGATCTTGTTCTGAACATAGCTGAGCTGGCTGAAGAGGTTACCACCTCTGCCTTTCCTCCATCTGTTTGCCATAGCTGCCACAACAGAAGTTACCACTACTTCAGTCTGTTGCATACATTTTTTTGTGTATTCCTCCCTAACCTACATTAGTCAAAATCAGCTGTATTTGAAAAGGCCCTACTTCCTGTCATTTTGACAGGAGAGGAATTAGAGGGCAGCTACACGTGCAGTTACGCTGGCAAATCTGAGGGAGGGCTAATCTTTCCTTATCTCAGCTGCGCTGTGATGCAGCCATAACTGTAAAATTGCTAGGCTAGATAGTATTGCCAAGTCCAAGCATTGGCAAAAATCAGGAGTTTGACTCAAAATTCATGAGACTTAAAAAAGCAATACATTTGAAATTCTTTTTAGTTGCCTTCTGCTTTTTGGAAAAGGCAGAGTTCACATTTCTAAATTTTCTTTAGTGATTCTGAGGGCTAGGAATTAGTTCTGTTTTAAAATAAGCTGAGGTGTGATAGTTAATGATTTGATTCCAGCCACTGTGTGTCAAACAAGAACATCACAAAAGTCTGAGAGCTGACATTAAATCACTCTGGTGTGCAGCATAGGGGAACAAAGCATTCAAGGTGAAATTCTGAGGTTGCTCTGTCCTGTTAAATGATCTAGAATGATCTTATGAGCTCCTAAAACTGCCATTTCTTTGGGAAGAAGGTCTTTTCCACAGGAGTCATTATAGAACGAGGACTTCTGAGGACATGTTTGCAAGCCAGATGGTACCAAGGACAGAAAGAGCCCAGTGAGGGAAACGTTGGAGTATGCAGTGTGATGACAGTTTAGCAGATTATAGTACAGTCTCAAGCTGCTAAAGTGGTGCCTCTAAGGTGATCTAGGTTAGACTATGGTACAGAAGCAACATACTTCAAGTTATCCAGATGCCTTCTGGGCTCTGATTTCCTCAATTTCTGTGCTGGCTCAGCAGAGTTTTGTGTACTACTTTAAGAAAATAAAAAAAAATAAATTAGAAGATATGAGACAGAAAGACAGCTGTGCTGAAATACTCTTAAGTTTTGAGGTTGTTCAGCTCTGTTTTTTTTAAGGCCAGCATCTCTTTTTATATATGCATGTGTAGTTATACTCACATTCTGAGAGATATGTACGACATAGGCCACCCTGAGGGAGGTGTTTCCCTGTTAGGAAATTTCTCTCCTTCAGAGAAACAAAAGAAAGCATGGAGAGGCAGGGAACAGGTAGTTAAAGGCAACAGCAAAACATTGTGCTAAAATTGTGATTCTTCTCACAGCTCCAGCAAAACCCATTCTCGGATCATGTTCTGCAGCCAAACTGCATCTCACCCAAATATGTTTGGCTTTGTTTGTAAACTGCCCTGCTCCAATGCACTAAGAGCGTTCTTAGTTGGGTCTGCCAATCAAAACCAAAGGAAGTCTTCCTAACCAGGAACTGCTTAACATCTCTTCTCAAAGGTCAGACTAGCTTTTCTGGGACCACGCTGTTTAAGGAATGAGAATCAATTTAAGTTTGATATATTTGGAAAGAACATGTACCTCTGCAGGCCAGTATAGATACACCACATACCACCTACTTGGATCCTTTGCTAGTAGCTTGCAGCTGCATAGCCCCACTTTTGGCCTAGTATGAAGGGAGGAGCTAAACAAAGATGCGCCAAATTTTAGAAGAAACTGAATTCATGGAAGTACCTGAAATTTAAATGTGTGGGCCTCAGACAGAATTAAGCTAGGAAAAATATTACAACTTCAGCATTTTTAAGAGCTTTGGTGACTGCTGTGTTAGTGGGGATACATGTAGGAAGTATTTTTCTCTGTGATTATATGGATTCCGTTTTGCAAAGTTTTCATCTGCAATGTAAAAATGTAGTGTAACAGGGCAGGTCCCTAAGTATGGCTGAGTTCTTTTATTCATATACAGTGCAGTTTATAACAACCACATTTAAATTCTTACCTTGGACTATGATCTGCATGAAAAAAAAGTAAGATTTAGGAGTTAGAGCTACATTTGTGCCTGGATAATACGGAACATCGGATGTTGCAATTGCAGTAGAGATACTCTCAGCTATGGATGCTCCTGAAACCAATGATGAGTACCACAATTCAGACTTTCTTTTCACTTATTACATAGGCAGCTTACTTCTCTTTTTAATTTGGCTGATGGATTTGGTAGTGAGAGAGACCAAGCCAAGGTGGAACAGTAAAGACTACATACATTTGCAGTGCAGACAGGTAAAAATGGACAGTTTAGCTAAGAGACAATGCCTGCTGTTCTGCTAAGATTTACCTAGTTATCATTAAGCTTGTAGCAATCATCTAAGTTGTAATATTTAAACATAGTGCTTTTGATCAGCAGCCTCTTCCAAAGAGCTGGAAAAGGAGCAATTCTGTGTAACTTGAGCTGTATAATTTTGGTTGTTAAATACAGATTTTCTGTTTGTGTCACACGGCTCCTATGAGAATCCTTGTAGAAATTGCTGTTCAGAGGTGCTGAGTAGGTGTCTGAAGTGTCAAGCTATAGATGGATATGGCCATCTCATTTTAACTAAAAATTAAAGGAAAAAATCTGATATATTATGAGTGTCATTATCCATTAATGAAAATTTTGGTTCCATGTTTAAACAATATGTGTTGGACAGCTGAAAGTAGGTCTTTATAGAACAAAATTTCTCCTCAGGTTGAAACTTTGTAGTGGAAGAGGCAAATTTTACACTGTAATTATAAACCTCTGAAAGCAGAGTTTCTAAGGAGAATGCTGACAGACTCTACTACCATGTCACAAACAGGAACTATATGATACATGCATTTAATTGGATAGTTAATAAATATTGCCCTTTTTTCAAGATATTCTGAGTCATACACACAGTGAAGTGACTCTGAACAAGAAAAGATGTAGAGGATGAATAGAGAGGTTTTATTATCCACTGAAAATACACAGAATGAAGAGAGAAGGCTATTAATAATTCTTTTGTGTATGTGATATATAAACATGATAAGCAGAATTAATACAATAATAAATATATATTTACTGATACACATTATTTCCTCTGAAGTGTTACTTAATATGTAACGAGAGAGTTGGTGCATTTTGTAATAAATTCATGGCTGAAGTTAATTGTGTTGTATTTATAGCCCATAGAGGTGGTTCTCATTTTAGATCAGGACTTTCCTTGGTAATGTACTAATAACCACAGGTTCCAAGAGGCTAAACTGAGACAAATACGGAAGAGTTCAAAACAAAACATGCAGGGGTTCTACATAAAAGTCACTGAACGGAACAGACAAAGTCCTTAAGATAGAAGAGACGCACACATGCTTAGAAGGGAGAGATTGTACTTACTTACAGCTATGTTTACTTTGGTTTTTCCTTTTCCACTTTGGAATAGTGTATTCTGGGCATTCTGAATTTGCATTAATGTATGTATTATATATTAATAGATCCCTATCCATGATCCATTTGAACTTCAGGTGAGACAGAGAAATTGTAAAAGAACATATTTTCTCTTTGTTAAGAAGAAACGTATTTAGTGTTGGAATTAGTTGGTAACTGGAAGTTAGATGCAGTCTCATGAACCTGGGATATGTCTGTTCTCTACATCTTGTTTTAAATTTAATGTCTTCCCCAAATATATTAAAATGGAACTTAGACATAGGCCCTTGGTTGCAGAACTGACTCTGCCCTGGGCTTCTGCTTTGCCTCTCACAATGTGTTCCTTGCTCCATTCTGAAGAACTACAATGGATATTGCCCGACTGGCAGAATTCCAATAGCTGCATATGTGCTGGGCAGTCTTATTCTGTCATCCAGAGTACAGTTTTGCTTGTGGTCTGTGGGGAAATATTGCAATAAACTGATACAGTCTCATGGCTAAATTCCTATCGTGTTACTCATTTTATTCAGGCAAAATGCCAGTTTACTTGAGTGGGAATTATGCCTGAGTGGGAACTGAGTACAAGGACTTTAAGGTTTTGTGTTTGGAGAATAGAACAAGGCATTAAGCCATAGAGATATACTTTGCTGTTCATTAAAGGAGGCTTTTTAATTTTTTTTTTTTTTCAGTGAAATTCCTCCACTATTCAAAAGGGAATGTAAGTAAATGAGTAATTTTTTCATTGTTAATGATAATTTCCATGAATTACAATGAAAAAGAGGATCTCTCAGAGAATGACAAAAGAAAACCTGAGTTGGAGAAAATCCCACTAACAATGTTGATATTGTCATGAAAAAAGTTTCTTTCCTTGAGCAATCCCAATTTTAAATTTATCCCTGTGAGGAAACTCACATATCTAAGTTACACGCTGTTTAATTCTGTTTTATGCAAGCATAGTACACTTTAGACTTTTTAATTTAAATATTTCAAAGAGCCAATTTATGGCAGAGGTGTTACTTTCCTTCTTAAGTACATACTATGCATTTTTTATTACAATTTTGCTACAGCCAAATGTCTTAAAAGCCTGATTCACAAACCACTTCACTGCTCTTCAAGAATGAAAAACAAAGAGTATACACTCAGAGCATGACTTACCTTTTGAAATTAGAAATTAGAGTAATTTAGACCTGACTCCTATTTTTAGGTTTCAGAGTATTTTGGCATATAGTTTATTTGGTTTGATGATTATCATTTGATGTAGCTGTGGTTATTTAAAAATGCTGTCTCCATGACAGCCTTGTAAATGAACCTTTTGACTCATACATGCTCTCTTTCTTTTAAAAATAAATCTTATTCACAGAAAAACCTTGCAAGTGAAAGTGTATACAATTTCTTTTATGTGGGAATGTCATGTGGCTTAACCCATGGTTACTGGTGAGTAAAAGTGATTCTGACACTGCCTATTTCCATGTGATTCAGGGAGAAAATTGATCCATTAAGTGGTAGCCCCCAAAACTCACACACCTTAGGAAATAGAAATATTTTTGTGGAAGAACTGCAACGGTTCAGAGGAACATCCCAAACTTGGCTAGTAACAGAAAGAGAGTGATTTGCTATTTGTGACTGAGCACTCACAGTTGGTTTTCCTGGAAAAAAATTGGTCATGCTGGATAGGACTGGCTCGAATCCTGAACTTCAGCTAAGCAGCTCTCTTGTAGATTTGTTACCCAGGATGCCAGGCTGAGTATTTCTAAATCTCTCTGGTCCAATATCCTATCTCTAACTGGCAGCAGCTGCATCAGTGGAGGTTATAAGGAACTCCAGGACAGCAGTGTAATCCAAAATTTGTTAGGCCTTGTGTAGATAGCAACACAAATTTTATGTTTAGAGAACAGGAAACCTAAGTTGAACTTTGCCTTCAGGACATGCTAAACTATAGTCATGGGCTTGTCTCCGCCAACATGTATAATCTGCTAATTGGCTCACGTTAACTGAGGCATACTAACATTACACTTTAGACAAGGCCTTCCAGTTGATTCATATCCAGCAGTCTGATGAATTATACTGATTGTTTTAATTGGATACTGAATATTTTATCTGATATTAAGTATATTTCTACCCAGGTACTTTTATAATTATTTTAATCCTGTCAAACTCCTGTTTTCAGGGGAAAGAGTTGGGGTTTTTTTTCTGGCATGGAGTTATAGTTATCAGTTTAAAATATGTTTTTGTTTAATTCCATTAATCTTTTTGTTTTTGTGTTATGACGGAGAAATTTGAAACTCTAGAGTTATAACGGAAGGAAGAGACTTCCCATTCGCCCGTATACAGGGCTGTGTAGTAGTTACCCCCTATGTCCAAGCCCAAATTATTTGCAATTTTTTTAGTAGATGCAGTAGTCCATGTTCTGAGAAATTGTTTTTTAGTTACTGTTTTTAAATGTATATACTGTGTAATATAAATGGTGAACACTTAATATTAACCAAACATTATTTATTGAAATACCATCTCATTAGGCCTAAAAAAGAATCAAAAATATGTAACAACAAAACTGTTTGATCCTCTCACATTATCAGGTTGCCCATTATTAATCAGACCAGGTGATGGCAATTTTGTAATGACTATCAATAAACATTACTATTTACAGTGCAGTTGTAGGTAAAAACCTTAACCAAAACTAATGCCTCATCATGCTAGATGTTGATTAGGTATATAGGGTGAAGTAATTCTGTGCTTCAGGAGTTTACAATCTTAATTGAACGGGCCAACAATCTCACTGGAAACAGCTCAGAGAGGTTAAGGGATATTCCCAAGGTCATGTACTGGGACATTAGTAAAAGAGAGAGGAACTTATGGAAGAAAACTGGTGTATGCTTTCACAATAATTTTGTGTCACAGCATATGGAAGTTTTTAACCACAAAGGATTTTATTTTGAGTATGATTCTGGAGTTTTCTTATGATTAAGTAGTGTCGTGGTTTAACCCCAGCCAGCAACTAAGCACCACGCAGCCACTCACTCACTCCCCCCCCATCCAGTGGGATGGGGGAGAAAATCGGGATAAAGAAGTAAAACTCGTGGGTTGAGATAAGAACAGTTTAATAGAACAGAAAAGAAGAAACTAATAACGATAATGATAACACTAATAAAATGACAACAGCAATAATAAAAGGATTGGAATGTACAAATGATGCGCAGGGCAATTGCTCACCACCCGCCGACCGACACCCAGCCAGTCCCCGAGCAGCGATTCCCCGCCCCCACTTCCCAGTTCCTAAACTAGATGGGACGTCCCATGGTATGGAATACCCTGTTGGCCAGTTTGGGTCAGGTGCCCTGGCTGTGTCCTGTGCCAACTTCTTGTGCCCCTCCAGCTTTCTCGCTGGCTGGGCATGAGAAGCTGAAAAATCCTTGACTTTAGTCTAAACATTATTTAGCAACAACTGAAAACGTCAGTGTTATCAACATTCTTCTCATACTGAACTCAAAACATAGCACTGTACCAGCTACTCGGAAGACAATTAACTCTATCCAAGCTGAAACCAGGACAAGTAGGCTGACAGGGTCCATTAAGAACATGCAAGGAAAGTGAAACAGACTTTTCTTATTTCAGTAGACTACTGTCATGTAACTTTCGCTACCAGAGAAATTAAATAATTAGCTGCAAACAGTCTCTTATTCCTATGAAAAGGAACACAAAATTATAAAGAAAAATCTGAATGACAGGTCAATAGTGAACAACAGTGATTGAGGTGGCTCTGACAAAAATCATAAATAAGAAGAAATCTCAGAAATTATCTGGAGTTCCAAAATTGACACTCATAGTTTGGTCGTCAAAAATTACAAAACTTTTATCCATTTTAGGGTCTTATCTGAAACTCTTCATTGTTTAAATTCTGTGGATTGATGTTTTCTGAATTTAAAATTTCTTTCCTCACTGGTTATAAAAGATTCTAATAAAATTATGTTTCATCTGTATTTTGCATCTAGACTGAAATAACAGTGAGAAATGTAAAAGGAAAGTAAGTGTCTAGGAGGAAGCACTGGCAGGAGGGCAAATGGGGAAATGTAAAGTGGAAAGGAGAGCAAGCCTCTGAACTATTAAAATAATCAGATTCTTGAATAGCCTTCAAATGGGCCAAAAAAAGAGGAGAAAACCACCCAGAGAAATCTAATTTCTAAGAGAAAAATATTTATAGGGGATGTATGAGGAAACTTACACTTTGGGCAACTCAGTTACCTTTTCAGTTAACATGATCTGTTCACCTCTTCTCTTAAAATGTATATGTAATTGTCCTTGATAGTTGTTTACCTAACCTTCGAGATAGTGCTTTGCCTAGTTAACTTTGTTCACTTTTTTAAGTCTTATACATAGAAAGATTTTTAATATCTAACAAACCTTCTTTTTTTCTACAAATTAACAGATTGCTTTTGTCCTTACTGGGCACAAAGCAGTCATGCTTACTATCTTTATAATAATTTTTTTATGTACAGGAAGACTTTTGTCATGCTCCTTCTTCATTTTTCTCAATTCTAAACATATTCAGTCCCTTCAGATTTTCTTTACAGCAGATGTTTTCTAAACTTGTTGCTGGTTTTGACACTTCTGCAGATGTGGTCTACATCTTGGTTAAATAGAGTGCCCCAAATGGACACAATTTATGCTAAAGACACTCTATTCCTAGTTGAGGAGAAAACTCTCTCTTCCTGTTGAGATACTCCTGTTAATAATTCCAGGATGACACTGACTTTTCTTGCAGTACCAGCATTGGTTCATTCTCAGTCTGAGATCTCCTATAATCCCCTAAACACTGCATGCAGTACTAGCATAGCCAATTATTGCTCACTGTAGATTTCTGCACGTTATTTTTTTTATCCCTGTATGAAGCAGTTTGCACTCTTCTCTTTCTGTTTTCAGACCATTCTTCTAATTTACTGAGGTTGTTTTGAATTCTAAGCTCCTTCTTGCCGTTTCTTTCAGATTTTATAAATTTATTCTTTATTGTATCATCCAAGCTGTTAATGAAAATTTTGAATATTGCTGGATTTGGAAAAAGCTCCTTAGGGACAGTATCCCAAGTATTGAATTAATAGTCTTACAGTCATTTGTTTCCTTTACTGTAGTAATTTATTTAGCTCAGATTTCCATTGGATTTTACCCACTAATTCTCCAAGTTTTCTGGATTCTCCTTTTGTGAATTCCATTCTTCTAGGAATACTTTCTGGTTTTCCCTTGTTTTTCAAATGACAGTCTTTTCACAGTAACTTTCAAATTACTTTGCACATTCAGATTTTCGGTCAGACTGAACTAATCAAAATTAAATCTCAAATAGCTTTCTCTGTAGTTACCATGTCCATCTAAATCCAGAGTCTTTGGTGCTGTGTTCCAAGGAAATGTTGGACAGCTTGTTTCTTGCAGCATAGCTAATCCAATAAATTATATCCTTGTTGCCATTTTGTCCTGTGCTCTCCTCCTTACTAACTGTTCAAAAAAATGTCTTATCTACCTATTGAGGATTTAGTGGTCAGAATTAATAATACTGGACTACTCTGCTCTGTTATTAAATAGATTAATCAGTTTCCTGCATTACCAGTCTATCAACTTTCACCAAGCCTAAATTATCATTGTAATCTCTCCCACTCCATGTCTCAATGATTGGTGTGGCTGCCCATGTTGTACACAAGAAGCCAATGAGAAGATGACCAGAACACTTTTTTACATGCCATCCTTCCTATTTTAGGGAAAATCTCACCTATTTTGTATTGCTACATTTGCCATTTAGTGTTTTAAAAGTAAAGACAGGTGGGGATAACCCTGTGGAAGAATCTTGAGGAACATATATTTGCTTCTGAAGGGCAGGTGCAGGCAAGCATATCTCAGGTATGAAATAAGAGTGAGGTTCCAGAAATACGTAGTGAACAGATGGTGTGGCTTGAGATCTGCAAAACACTGGGCCATTTTCTCACTGTTGAGGCACTGTCCTTCTTTAGGATGGTGTAGCTGACAGCCTCCATAATTAAGTCTTAAAAAGCATAATTAAAGAAATTATATTGGAATGAGCAAAGATAATGTAAATTGAGCCCTGTTTTGGGGTGATATTAAAACACATTTTCAAATCATCATACTATCATATTGCAGTCGTAAGATGAAAAGAAAATTGAAAAAAATGTACCAACTAAAATTGCTGAATCTGGGCTTCAACAAGATAAATTTCCGTCAAAGTAATCCAACATTAGACAATTGGGAGCAAAAAAAACCAAACCAAACCCACTCCAAATCCCAAAACACAACCTCACCACTAGAACTATCCAATCTATCTCCTTTGAAGGGTGTGCAAGCAAACAGGCGTTATTTTTGTGCTTCAACAACTGCAAGTGAAGTGAGTTATAAACTTGCTCTGAACAAAAATGGACTTGAAAACTTTATTTTCACTGCCCATACAGAAAAAAACCCAGGCATACAAGGTAATTTTTTATTTTAACCTGACTGAATCCCTTTTACTTTACTATACATTGCTGTACCTTTTTAAAATATTTAAATTAATGGTTACCTAAATAGTCCTGTAAGTTTAATGTTTTACTGTGTTGTAATAGGAATCTTGACCATCTACTTAATATTAAGAAACTATTGCTTAAGTCGCTCTTTTAGTAAAAATAAATGCATATTTTCAGTAGTTTAGATATCAGTTGTCTTCATAGAACAAGCGCATCTTCTTGCACCCATCACCATTGTTGTTTAGTAACAATGTTATTTTGAATCAAACTGGAAAAAAGAATTGCCTAAACTTCTTCCTATTAAAGAATAATGTTAATTGGTTAGTGTATATAGAAGAAGGTTATATGGCCCATTGACTTTATATAGATTGAAATGCTAAGCAGGGCTAAGTAGAAGCATCAGTAGGGAATAGAGGGTAAGCGCTCATCAGTTTTATGTTCTCTTTCCTATTTACTGTTTACCCCTTACAGTGTTTTACAACTAGATAAACAAAGTTTTCTTGGGTGCTTCATAAATAAAAACATATTTTTGCTTACGTTGGTTAGCCTGTCAGGTCAGTTGTGAGAGAAATAATGCCTACAAATAGGGTGCCTAGGGGCAAACAAAGGAAAGGTATTTTGCTAAGCAGAATCACCTGAGAGCATCCAGGCTAAGAAAGGGTGTCACTATTCCAGACCTTTTTTGCATCTGAGAGACAGCCATTTCAATGGCAAAGGGACTGTAGACATTTGTAATGGAGACGATATCTTAGGATGTTTGCTAAATGTGTCAGTTCCACCAGAGGAAAATGATGCAAAAATTGAAGGTAAGATCAAGTGGCAACAACTATCTCTTGCTTTAATGTAGATGAAGAGATCTGATTTACTGAAGAGTACAAAACGAAAAATGGAGGGGGGGAGGTGTCACTGTATTTAAAGGAGTTAAGGAGTTACTGCAGTTAATGAGTTATTGATTGCCCACAGAGTAGTTTATTAAAAAACCAAACCAAACCAACCAACCCACCAAACCAACCAAGCCCTCCCACCCCTGCCAAAGCTTTTCTTTTGCAGTTGGTATAGCTTGCAGTACACATGTGAGGGGTTACAAGAATTCAGCTGTTGCATGGTAATATTTGGAACCATGGTAACTCAGCCTGTATGCTTTCACACAAGTTTCCACTAGAGTTATTTCTTCTTTACTTGAGCATAAAATCAGAATTAAGCTTTCTTATCTGTACTTGAAAGACACTAATGATAGTCTAGGGACTGATTCTTGTTCAGATTAAGGTTTTCTCCCACCTTCAGAAGGATAATGAAGCTTTCAGCTGAATATAAATATATTTCATCCAGTGTGGAGTGTGGTTATCTGAGTACAGGACTTTGTCTGTTGGCTATATCCTACTGAATACATTTTGCAAGACATTCTCAGGCTTCCTAACAATGTCCTACTGAGACCTTCAATGCAATGTGTGGGGTCTAAGATTGGAATTTTTCCTATTATTGTCCACAGCTAAAAAAAAATATTGTAAGCTCAGCCTTGAGGAAATGCCTTTATATGATACTTAAAAATAAGGTCTAGTCCTGGTCTCAGTGAAAGTCAATGACAAAATTATAAAGACAAATGAAAATGGATTCTAAAAATGTTTACCCTGTCAAAATAGAAAGCGATGCTTTGAAAGCTCTCTTATCCTGACATCAGAAAAAAAGCTTCTAATGTTTATTTGTGAGAGCTGAGGAAGATGCAGCAATTCTAGCTACTCTAGATTCATAGTTAGATTTTCTCATTTTGTAGTCAGTCCCCCAAGAAGATGGGTTTCATTCAAGCCTAATATGAGGAAGCTTTCTTAAAAGGAGCTGGCATTGGAAGTTGTGAAGGACCCGACACATTATAGCCATTTGCTGTCTCTAAAATGAAGGATACAACTGAGTTCAACCAATACTTGCATTTTCCCTGCAATCACTTGAGAGCGGTTGTGTGGTATACACACAGCTGGTACTAATAGCAGATTCTTTTCCTAGTGCTCTGCTGGGAATCCAGCATAGATGAATCCCCTGGAATGATGTGATTTGCTGATACAGCATTTTCCTTGCATCTAAGGAAACATTTCCTGAATGTTTGAGCACAGATTGAGGGGTGCTGAAAGTTAAAAGAAGTCATGGTCAAAGAGGAAGCACTGGCAAATGGAAGTAACTTTCCTAAAATTAGTCATCTTATTTTAAACTCTGCTTATATTTTTTTTTTTCTTCTGTCTCTGTCCCTGCAGAAGGACTTCCATCCTTCTTGGAACTCTTCAGAGCCAAGTTTGGAAATCAGTCACTGCCTTGCCTAACATTTCCTGAGTCGTTTTCCTCTATTCCTAACTGAAGAGGCTGGTGGTGTGTTTTTGGGCCTTAAGTGCCCCAGGAGTATTAAGGTGTACAAAGATAAAGAATCAAGACAAGAGGTAATTGATGTTCTTAATAAACTCCTATTCTCCTTACTATTAGCAAGAAATGATTTTTTTTTATTATTATTATACTGTATGTCAAATATATAACATGTCATACCTTGGTGTATAATTGTTGTTTAATTGGTGTTTTATTCCTTCCATTGAAAATGATGTCAGGAATAAAATGTCAATATTCCTCTTGTAATTGACAGCTCATTTCTGTCATGTATTAAGGAGGATTAAAACATCAATTTAATGATGATAGTGTGACATTTTAGATATTTGACCCAAGCTTAAAATGATAGAACAACTCGTGGGTGGAGGAACTCTATTCCTCTTATAGAAATGATGTTAATTAGTTGTAATATTTATGTGAGAAGAGGAATAAAAGAGAGAAGGGGAATTTGCCTTGTCAAAATGTTTGTTATTTAATATCAGTGTTTGGCAATTGATTATTAAAAAGGCACAGACACGGAAGTTTGCAATAGTTGGAACATATAGATTATCTGTGTAGCAGTTGGTACCTGGACATTCTTGGATTTTGTCCACCAATCCTCTGTTGAATCCTCTGTTCTTCCAGGTAACAAAGTTCACAGCTTTTAAGACCTGCTTTCTTCTCAGGTGGAGGAGGTTATGGCAGGCAAGACAAAACACTCCTCATCCTCTTATGTCTGCACTAGTGATTTCATTATCTACTTCCACGCAAAGCACTCTCATGGAGGTGGAATGAACCACCATTTGAGTAGCTGAACCTTCCTGTCCCGGAAGCTACGTGTTGATAAATCATATTCTGTATCAGTTTATCTTTTGAATGTTTAGCTAGGATTTTTTGTCTGATCCTTCAAGTATGGTGCAAGGTAAATTGTCCTTTCTCATGCAAACAGCTCTACAGATTTAAACAGAAAAGAGTAGCTGTGTAGAACCCCATTTTTCCTTAACATGTAATATGCCAACAGCATTGTTCAGAGCTCACTGGAAACATTAGGAGTCTTTGTGTTGATATAAATTAATTCTGGTTTAGGCATGCATAAACAAAACATAAAGGGCATTCAAAATTCTTACTTGGTAATTGTTATTGATACAACCAATCTGCCTATCAGAACCTGAGCTGTAAACAAATGCAAACCATAGGTGTGTATCTTTTTTGAATCAGACTCAAATGTTCCAGCTACTTGTAACTTGAATCCTTAGCTGCAGGCCAGCACTCCACTGAACTATGTGTGTTTCAACAACCTATTCCAAAGAGTTTACTGTCACTGCAAGCAGTTTTTCTATTACCTAAAACCTAGGTTGTAAAGGTTTTGAGGTACAAACGAGCAAACCCAGAAGTCTCATGATTGCATATGATCGCCATATGCAGGTGGTCAGACTAGCTTGTTGCAGAGATCCCGCTAGTCTCATACACTTAAGAATCATTCTCTGCTGTATTGCAAATGACACCTTTGTAAAAGAGTTATAATTTTTCCCCTCATAGAACTTACGTTCTGAAGAAAGCTTGTCAAAACATAATTGTAATTATGTAGCACAATATTTTGTAGATTTAAAGATGTTTTAAAACTTATTATATTTCTGAACCTTCCAGATTTGAAACTACAGAAATGTGTAACTACATTGCTTTTGTCTTTTCAGTTCTTAAGGCAATTATTTAACCTGTTTAGTTTCACACCAACATTTATTCCCTGATTCTCCTCGTAGTACTAATTCTCAATGAACTCTCATATTTTAGTAAAGTGTTGTCAGTATGGATAGAACATTGTGAACTCCACTAATAATGCATAGACTAAATCATCCGAGAGTTTACGAATTACTGCAGTTACGTATCTTGCCTTTTCTGTATGTATACTGAAAAACAACGGTGACTAGATAATAGGAGGCAAAAAAAAAACTAAAAAGAAGAGAGACATATCTCTAGTCTAAACAAAACAGTGTATTTTTAATTGAAATAACATTCAGGAGAACTGAACATCAAAACATTTAACTTTTTCAAAGTTTTCAACATTAAAGAATTAAGATGAAACACAATTAGGAAACAGAAAACTGCAACATTGTAGAGGATGGTCACTTTTTGTATGTCATGTGGCTTTAAAAACAAGTCAGATAAATGATGATGCCATTAAAACTGAACTAATTAAAGAAAGCTTCTTTTAAGAACTCATTAACTGCAACCTCATTTGCATAATGATGCATATTAATTAAGTTTTAATGAATCTGAATTTGCACCAAGCCTATTCATGTTGGCTTTGAAACAAATTGAACAAATTAGTTAAAAGCTTTTTGGAATCTACTTTTCACACCAAACAGGATATGAATGCAATCATCTCCACAAAAAAGAAATATTTTTCTTTTAATTTAATTCAAAGGTATGCAGACCCATCTATTAATTATTTTTAAATGCAATAATTTCCACCTTTTCTTTGCAAAATCAACAGTATTACTCATTCTTGAGCAGCATATATTATAAATGTATGTTGTGGGATAAAATCATTACAGCCAATTTATTGAAAATAAGGTGGAAACATTTGACTTCAGGGTGCATTTAGTTTACTTAATACATGGATTTCAATTTTGTTGGTAACCTTTAGGCATGTTGGCTGTCTGCAGAACAACCACTAAAACTATTTTTTATGTTGCTATCAATTTTTCAAGATATATGTAAAATGTTAAATTGCTCTTATAATACCCATTTCCTAATGTATGATTTCACAGCGTCATAAGTCTTATAAGTATTATAGGGGGGAAATAATTTCTAAGCTTTTAAAAGCTGTATGTTCTTGCTTTGGTGTTGTTGGATTTTAATTTTTTTTTTTTTCATACACACACAAGAAGCAGAATCCAATTTTAACAAGTTTGCTTTCAGCTCATAATAAAAACAAGAATTACAGCAGAAACACTATTGATTTCCTTATACTCCATTGTGTCTTCATCAAGAATGAAGAGATTTATGTAATTACTGCTCCATCTTTTGTTGTTAGAATGCACTTTTTTGTAAGTCAGCAGATACAAAGGCTGGAATGCTTTTATTGTTGAGATTAAAAGATCATTTTTTCTCCTTCCGTTAAACTGTTTTTCTGTGATAGGTTCTTCAGGGAGGTTGACAATTAGGAAGATACTATACATTGAAACCCCAGTTTTTATCATCGTTTTTCCAGCATTTTGTCACCTTCTTTTCTTATTAAAAAAACAACCAAAATACATTGACACACCCCCCCCCCCCCAACCCAAACTCCTCTCTCTAATTCTCTTTTGTTTCATTGTCCGTGGTGGCATTCACTGACACCGAGCTGATACTGATGCAGTTTTCATGCAGCAAAGTACTATGAATCCTTTTATACTTACTGGTACAAAATAGCAAGATGTTGTGTTATCACTTGGTAATGATTTTACCTTTTGGTTTTCCTTCCCCTGCCATCACCAATTTATCTTTCCCATTCATTCATAAAGTTAAACTTGAACATTTCACATCTGACAGATTTGAGGACTATGTTCTAGAATTGTGTTTTCAGCAGTGCAAATCTCTCCTGAGTGTCCGTTCCCCCTGGAAAAGGCAAGGAACCTACTGCCAACATTTTAAGGAACTGCCATTACTGGGTTATAGAGGCAAACAAATGCCTGGTTGTATTGTGGTTATTTGCCTCACAGTTAGTGAAGTAACTATATGGAAAACTTGGAGTGGAAAAAGAAATATGAATTAGACCATGATTATGAAAATGGTCGAGGCTTAGCTTGATTTTCTACAATATACCCCCCCCCCCCCCCTTTTCCCATAGATTTCAATTTGAGAAACACATTGTCTTAAGTTGTGTATCATTGTCCAGGGTAAGAACATCATCAAGTCTAAGGGAAATGTAGACTTCTCTGTGATTTTTGAGGACAATGGTTATGTTCTACAGTCATTTTAAAAAAGACATTTCCCCATTTTTAACCTTTTTTTTATTCTTGTACTTTTATAGTGTACTGTAACTTGAAAACAAAATGAAGCTATTAAATATTTTAAGTACCATCTGATTTCCAAATAGGAATAAATTTTTATGAGATCACAACCTGGAATAAAGAAAAAGAATTGCTGTAAGTTATAGAGTCATAATTCTTTTGAATTTTAGGATCCTGGATTAGCCAGTGAACATTAACACCATTATAATAACCTATAATTAAAAAAATAATAAAGGCAGTTGGGACCTTCCATTATGGTCTCTATTTAAGTAGACAGATATCATTACAGATAATAGTTCTATATTTGCCAGGTATGCAGTCACCCTAACCTATAGGCTGTTACTGTAACCTGTCATGTAACCCATCGCTTTGTATGTTACACTTGAATATTCATGTTTCTGGGCTTAAAGATATTAAGCTTCTTGGAAACATAAAGCACAATTTGTAAGGGATGTTTGCTTTTGTTCAAAATTACTTTTAATCTAATTTGTCTGATTGCAGGAGGCTTTTCCTTTGGGAAGTGTTTTGGTTGGTTTTTTGGGTTTTTTTTGTGGGGTTTTTTGTGTTTTTTTTTTTGTTTGTTGTTGTGGGGGTTTTTTTTGTTGTTTTTTTTTTTTTTTAATACAAATTTAGTGTGCAGAGCTGGTTTCTTTTGGGGGAATTTTGACAGAAAGTGTCTTCCTTGGGGGAGGTCAAGAGTCATTGGTATTAAGCTAGACAAGCTGGTAGTGCAGTGTTAATGGAAATGGAAAGCAGATGTTTGGTAATTAGGGGAGATGTGAATGACAAGGCTTGAGAGGTACGGTACATGCGCTAGCTGGCACAAAGCAGCTGTTGTTACCGATTTCACTGTCAGAAATGTACACAAGTCAGACCATCCCCTGCGAGTTTGCCTTAGCAGTGACAATTAGAAAAAATTGTATTTGATTAAAATAAGTAATATATCATACAAAGTAATTTTTGTAGCATTTAGAAATGGCCTGGGTTAAATCCCACGAAAATAAACTAGGTGTAAGTGAAGCTTGCTGAATTGACAGTCCTTAAAAGTAGTGAAAGTCAAGATGAGTATTGACAATTGATTCTAAGGCTTTCTAGCCTGACTGAAAGAAAAGAAAATTATCTGAGCTTCTGCAGGATAGAAAAGAATATATTTGATATTTGGAAACTAAGAAATAAATTCATTTTTCTAGCAGATAATATTCTTATTTTAATTTACTGGTGCTAATATATTTATTTAACAGAATTTTCACTCATCTTTCATTCATTTTCTGTTAACAGAACTTTCATTCATCTTTTTGTTGTGAATTATTCACTATAAATTTTATGGAACAAATTTTTTATTGTTTTACTGTCAGAAAGCAATTCAATTGAGAGGGACTAGCATAAACTGTGATAACAATATATTTGTTATGGCTGATCCTAGCTACCTGTTCCCCATTAATTTAAATGAGAAATATATCTCCAGTTTGTATTAGATAGCTTCAAAAACTTTTGTGGTCGGTGCTGTGCAAATACAAAAACTCATGATCTCTCCCTGTTTTTACTCATCTCATGTACTGCTTAAGAGCATGAGAAACAAAACCTGAGGAAGAGCGTACTCTTTAGTACTGTTGTTTCAATGAAGTTTGTAAATGCATCCAAATGATTTGGAAAAACATTCTGTTTGTATGGGGTTCAGCAGGTTTATGCCCGGATGGAAGGGTTGTCACCTCAGTCATCAAAAAAGGCTAGGCTCCTCTCTAGTTTAATACAGTTTTCATTCTTCATCCATTTGAAGTCCATGGTGTTGCAAGCTGTATTAAGGATTAAAAAGGTTCTAGCCTTTCAGACGTTAAGCTATGCTCCATTCAGCCCATCAGTGGTGGCTGCATTAAATAAAGGAATATTCCTTCTTGTTCATTAGTGTTGAGAGTGAAAGGTGAAACTTTGTTTGTCTTGACAGTGTTTTCCCTTTATCACTAAAACAAGCTATAATTTTCAAAGCTAAATTCTGGCGATATTAATTTTCAGTGTCCACATATGCCTAAGATATTGGTTTCTAAAACACTTTGGGGAACGCTGGATGTGAAACATGGTGCAATAAAATGTACATCTCTTTATGAATAAATGCTACCTCAAGATTTCATTTGATAATTTCCTTTGTGTTAAAGAAATGTAATGGGCCAAAACAATTAGAGATGATTTCTTGATGCACTGTTGTTAACTTGGTACTTGCATAAGGGATATCTGAATTAGATCTCTTTGTATACTTGCAATTAAATTTAATTATGTCTGAGTATGTGTCTTAATTCATCTATCTGTTTGTGAATGAAAATTTCTTCCCATCCATAGTAAAGGCTATTAAAAGTATTAGCTTTCATAAATGTGATTTAAAGATTTTAGAGCACTTTTTTATTTGCTTGAGAAAATAATTCCCTCTGCCTGACACATACACACATGTGCCCACATGCACACATACTTTCCATGTAGTAATTTTACCATTTTATTTCAGAGATCTCCCGGGAAATAACAAAAAAAAAAAAAGGAAAAATTTCAATATAAAGAAACAATCTCTTTTCTTTGAGGAAAGGCTCATTTCTGAAGTTTGTTACAGCAAAAAAGTTTAAGTGACGCTAAAATATGTTCCCTGAGTGGAAAATAATCACTTTTCTTTGGACATGTCAAAAAGCATAATATATTTGAAATTGTAGACATTCAAATTCTGATAGAAATTACAACCTCTACTTTTAAATTACTTAATTCCTTATTTTAGTTTTTCACGTTCTTCTGCTATATAATTATATATTATCATGTAGGGGCAAATTCTGCCTTTAGATGTGCCCCGTAGCTTCTGTTAACTTGAATGGTGTTCTGTATCTTAAATCAATGTCAAATTTTAGCTAATCCTTTGTAACCTTTTTCCTCTTATATGTTCACCAAAATGCAATGTTAATTAAAAAAAAAAAAGTAAAAAAAAAAAAGGTAAAAAAAAAAAAAGGTGGTTGCAATACAACTGAGTGAAAAACACATAGTTTTATGCTTGTGGGTCAAAACTAAAAGATCACATCATTGGTGACTACTTTATGACTGTTCCTTGTTCAGTCAATGGCAATTTTGCTTGAGAGATTTCACTGTTGGACTTTGTATGACTGCCTTTAATGCGGTTGTGCTTTGTTAAACCAATTGAACAATAGATTCATAGAGATTACATCTAGAAGGGATGTTAGATCATCTAATCTTCAGTGTGTCCTATAATCCCTTTTTAAATATATCTACAGATGGTGTTTTAACACCTTTTCTTAGTGGTGCTTTAGCTGTTGGATTGTTCTTACTGCTGACTGAGCTTATTTCCTTTTAATTTTGAGCTGTTTACTTAAAGAATTATTGGTCAATTTGAAATTAATCTTAAATAAGAATGAAATTAAAGTTAGAATATGGCAAATTGGAGCCAAATCCTCCCTCTCTAGTCATGAGAGCAGAAAGCTTGAGATCAGACTTCATGTAGTGTAAATTGCAGTAGTTGCACTTCATGTGTTGAAGCTGTTGTGTGATGACAGAACTGGAGAAACTGGTTCCATAAAAGCAGCACAGCTGCTGACATATGGGTTCACAAAGGCAGAGCTTGCAGAGCCTGCTGCAGGACAAAGGCAGGGATTAGATAAAAATCAGTCAGGAAGGAGGGTCCGATTATGCTTGTCCTGCCTAGAGTGCTGTGGATGCTGCTTACGGGTGCTACTTTAGCCAGTAGCTTTTTGTATCAGCTGGCGTCATCCTCTGTAGCTTGGGCTAGGAAGAAGAGCAACTCAGTTCTTTAATTCCCTGGGAAAATTCTCTATGATCGCGGCTAATTACTGTTGTGAAGATGCACGGGATATTTTCTTTTGGCATCAGAGTATAATGCAGTTTTGGGTTATTTAGGCTATTTTGGTTACTGTGGAAATGGGCCATGACACAGGAATTAAAACTGGTATTTCATCACTGACATTGGTAATTCTTAATAATCTCTCAAACTAAAGAAGTGTTCAGACTGAGCAGTTAGCTTCTGTATATGTCATGATTTCATTACATCTGTTTAATAAAAAAATTTGGAACTTATTCAGAAATACAGTTGACATCGTTTCTAGAGGAGGGGTAAAACCAGGGGAATTGATAACTTCTTTTTTTAGGTCAGTATTACTGTTCTGTAACTAAATGTTCAGTTTGTGTAAAATGAGTGTTGAAGTCACTGGCTGAAGATCAATTCCTTTACTTCTTACCTTTATATTATAAGGGCCAAGCCAGACTCTGGGTTTACCCGTGAACATTGGAGACATGGAGTAAGATCTTAGTGCTGTGGTTTTGAGTGAAGCAAGTAATGAAAAGGATTCACAGTGAGACAGGTGCCAGGACTCCCTCCATCACACACTGAATATGTGAACGAAAAATCCTGAAATTAATTATGGGATGTTTTGTTTGAAGGATTTGGGTGGGAAGGGCTAAGAGAAGAGGGCTAAGGAGAGTATATGGAGTGAGAGGTGCCTTACTTTTGAGAACTGGACTCTGCCTCTGCTTGTATTTGGTGAGTTGGAAAAAGGCCTAAATTAATATAGTGAATTTTGAAAACCATCACTGTGGTCAACTATAATAAGTGAGAGATTACTTTCAGTACATTATCTGCATAGCAATGTTCTTTTTAATTGTTGCTTTGAATTCATTCTAGCTACTTTTAACAGTATTTTATGTTGATTCAGCTTTTACTGGAACTAAACATACATACCTTTCTTGTATTTTGGCTTAGCATTTTTCTACCCAGTGAGAACCAGAAAAAAAAACCCCAAACCCTAATGTATTTAAAACATGATATGTAGAAAGGAAAACATAAAGAAATTATTCTGTGTTGGCTCCTATTGCCATATAAATACAGTATAGTTACTTGAATTCTATGAGAATTAAACTCAGATCTTTTAAAATGCATGCAAATTCTTGCAGAATATATATGAAAAAGTGACTATAACTGTAGAGGCACTTCTGCTCCCTTGATAAATGGGACTTCTAGACCACACTTTATTGAGTCTCTGATTTTTAATAATTTGAATCCTGCAAGATTTAATTCTGCATAATTCTGGCTGAAATCAGCTTTTGATTGAGTTGTAATGGCTGTGTTATTGTAAATATCTCTGCATGCTAATGGTGTGCTGGAATTCAATAATATTTAGATGAAATTTTTAGCCTCAAGCAGTGTGGAAGCTGGATTTAGAAAGCCTGAAAGTTTGTGTCAAAAAGTCATTTATTTTTGGGAACCCATAACATGCAGTGTAATAAATGGTCATCTCAAGGTCCAATTTAAATATATACAGTAGAATAGAAAACAGTTGATACAGTGTATTTTTTACACCCTTGAACTGCTGGACTGAATGGTATTGATTTAGCAGGGTTTTGTAGCCTTAAATGATTTTGTACTGTAATCATCCACAGTGAGGATAGAGTCAGTGACACCAGATGAGCAGGAATAAATCATGCTATCAGACTAGGCAGCCCATAGCATACTGTGCTGTACTCTGATGCTATAGCAAAAATAACCTGTCTCCAAAAAACCTTATTCCACATGTGGCTTTTCAGTCACATTTTTTGCTTCTCAGACTGGAAAACACTGCATACATACAGGGTAAATTTTTGTAGTCCTTATCTGGTTTGTATTAATATGTTTTCTTTCTGTGTAATGATGGAAAGCCTTAGCATTTGGGGGGCATGGGGAGGGGAGAAGATAGAAATTAGATTAAAAGAACAAGTTTAAAAAAAAAAAAATCCAAGCCAGAATTACTGAACATTTAAAAAAATATTTGTAAGGGGGACAAGAAAGAAGTCTGGAAAATTGGTTGGAAAAAAAAAAAAAGAAAAAAGAATGGAGACATAACATGAAATTCAAGAAAATCAGGATATTTCACTCTTATCTGTTTGTACACACAGATTAATTAGCACACATACCTGCTTTTGAGCTTTGTGTCCCAATATGAACCATGGGCCTCAAGAGGGGCCCAGTTCCCTGACTGAAAGACAATGGTCCCTCTCTCTGTAAACTGAGCATGAAGAATAATAATTTCCTACCACAGCCCTAAGTTTTGAGAGTAATAAATGTGATGCATGCTGTGTATATACAAACATTGTGAAATGTCACCATTAGTACAAGTAGTGAGTTTACTTAGACTTACAAAGAATAACAACAATCAGATATGTAGAAGCAAAGTACCCTTACCAAGTGAAATCCTGGTCTGTTGACATCAGTGACAAAGCTCCCACTGATTTTCCTAGAGTCAGACTTTTATTCCCTATGTTCCTTTTCTTAGTGTTCTTTAAAGAATAAAATATTCAGTTTAAATGGTTGTGTATCTTAGATTTTTTTACAAAAAAAGTACAGATGTCCTCACACATTTTTGTTGAGTGCTAGTACTAGTTCATCGTTTCAATTAGGACCATATTTTTTTGTCATCAGTCCTTTCAGAATATATATTGCGTATGTCTCAGAGCATTCTTGTCTAAGAAGGATTTTGCAGTTTTAACACCTCTCAGCTGTGTTGGTTAGTTCAGATTTTAGGCTCCATAGTCAAATACAATGCATATATATATATGTCACTAATTGGCTCGTTACCCAGCAGAGCAGTTCACATCTACTATAAAAAAAGAAGTAATTCTCTAAACATATCTTCAGGTTCAGATACACAACCTGATTCAGCAGCAGTATTCATACCATCAAAGCTGGGCAAAACTTGGACATTTAAGGACATGCCTACCCTGAAATCACTGCTCTGACATACCCACACATCTTCAAGTTAGCTGCTTTGGCTACCGCTAGCTATATAGCTGCAGCAGTATGCAACTTGGCATGGTCTCTTAAAATCTGCCTTGCAGACCTCCAGGCTATCAGCAGTATTGAGGCTTGGCTAGGTAAAGTAGAGCTATATGAAAGACTGTCAGAACAAGGACTGCAGTCCAGATCTACCCTTCAAATAACAACTAGCTTCAGTCCAGGCTTTCTTTACTGGAGGAAAGACACCTTCTGTGTACAAGTAGTTAAAAGGCAAGCCCTTATAAACCATCAAGTCAGTTGATACTGTTGCCCTAACGTTTTGAGTGATTTGATTGAAAAGCATAAGAAGAGATAAAATACAAATATATCTTCCTTGTAATGGGTCCAAATATCTCAGATTAAAACTGCAATTAATATTGCAAGGCATGCCTCACATATCATTAAAAAAAAAATGGAATGATTTACCTCTGCATCTAAATACAGGAACAGCAATCAGGACCCAGAGTATGCATCTGCAGTGGATCTCAATGGCAGAGAAGAAAAGTCACTTTTATTTAGGTAGTTGTCCTTGCATGGAAAAAAAGAAATGATGCTCAGAACTTCTTTGGACAATGCTTACTTAGACAGATTATTCTCCTTTCCCTGTTTTCCATCCCTTCCCTTTCTCCCTTTAAAACCTGAGGTGAAATGAAATTTAATTGTCAGCTTTGGGTGTTGGTTGGGGGTTTTCTGAGGCAGTTAGTATCTAATTTCCTTCTTTTTGTCTGAAATCAAGAGGTGAGACTCTTTACAAGACTTATCTTATTTCTCTTATTCCCTGTATCTGTTAGTCAGCCCTTGCTGATTATTTTTGCTGTATCAAGCTACAGTATATTAAAAGTGCTCTCCTCTCAAATGAAATGTCTTACAATTTAAATCTCTCACTAGGAGTGTCAGCATTGCCATGGGACATCTCCATCCTCCCAAAGCAAACAAAATTGACACAGTTGATTTGGTGTATAAATGTCTGCTGCTTTATTAAATATGCATTAAAGTGCAACAGTCATAAATTACATGCACTCAGCCCACTCAGAACATAATGTGTACAGCTAAATAACTTTCTGACTGTACAACCTAAGCAATAAGGCCAACCTAAAGACTGACTGGAAGCTGAAAGTAAGTTCCCTAAAGTGGCTGCTATTGGAGTATCATTTTATCATGCTGTTAAGCACCTCACCTCTCTTGTGTGGTGTATATATGAGTAGAGGAGGGAGGGGAAAGGGAAAGTGAGATTTCTGTATTACTTTTACTTTAAATTATCCATTTCATTTACTAGTATGTGCATTCCTTGACATGGAAGGATGGGCAGTGTGGTTCTTGGATGTTTCTGTCTGCTGTATAGAAAGAAAATCCTCTCAAATAAGGAAATATTTGTTGCTGATTGTAATAATACTAATTTATATCTTGTATTTATATGGCAATTTTATCAGAAGATGTTAATATCTTTCAGAAGCTGGATATATACAGGGATCACACCTTTCCTTTAAAAATCTCCCATTTTCCCGTGATATAATACAATATAAATTGTACACACTTCTGCACCAGAGTGGATTCCGTGAAAGAATGAATTCTCAGGATGAAACAAAAGGGACGCCTTTTTAGAAAAGACAGAATGTAATTACTCGCATTCCCGAATACATAACCATTACACAGTGAAGTGTCATGAGTTTTTGATGACTGCATGTACCCTAGCCCTTTTTCAAATTTGATCAGAAAGCTGGCTTTAACGGTCTTTGTGCCTCCCAATATCATGATTTTGCAAAGAGGATACAAATTGTACTGATAACATTAACCATCACGCTTTGTAGCACTTGGATTTTTCTGAACTTCTTTCTTCTGATAACTGACTAGTGTGAGCCAAGCTTACTTTCTGCAAGTGCTCAATGTAATATAAGCATCACTTGGCCATGGAATGAACTATACATTGCAGTCTTCCCATTATCACTAACTTCAGGTTTTTGGTGGTTTGTTGTTTTGGTGTTTGTTGATTGGGTTGTTTGGGGCTTTGTTTTTATTTATTTATTTATTTATTTATTTATTTTAAACACTGGATTGAGCAGAGAGATTTATTTTCCTCTTTCTGCTTATTCTGATTAGTCCCCTCAATTGTCCTTAGGGTCGATGCCATTTTTTTAAGAAATACTCCTTTGTAAAAATAGCTGGAACATTTATGAAAAATTAGCTTGGATTATGAAAAACAAGATAGCAAGATACTAACTTTCTGACAATATCTGTAATTCGTGTTTATTTCCTGTTGATTTATTGCCATAAGTCTCTTGGCTCTCTCCCAAACATCTCTTGGCAACAGAGTCAACCAAATTAATTTTGTACAAGAAAAGATCTACTATAGTAACTTAAAGTCTGTCTTCATCAGCTTGCTAATGATCTCTTGTGTGCTGCTCTATACTTGGTTTATTTTCCCTTGCTTGATAAATGTGAAAGGAAAATCTTGGGGTACATGTTATAACAATGACCTTGCTTCTCCCTTTTGAGAGCACCTTTAATCTCCTGTGATCTGTCATGTTGGAAAGGGTCCTTCTTGAAGAACATTTATTCTTTATCCTCTATAGATTAGTTCCTCAATATTCTATTTCTGTTTCATAGATGATCCTTGTTTAACATTTACAATTTCCTGATATATATTGCAGAATATAGAGTAATTTGTTTCTTGTGGCTATTACTAGCTGAATTTAGAGAACTATTGTATTCTGAAGTGTGAGTCGATCCTGCAGCTTTAACTATATTTCCTCAGTAGTTTACTTTTGACTTATTGACACTTAAAGCTTTGCCTGCCTTTTTTTTTTTTTTTTTAGTTGCAAATCAAAATAAGTAGTCCTCATTTAGGTATTAAGTAATAAGTTTTAGCCTTCTGTCTAGTTCTTCTGGCCACTTCTAAAATGAAGGAAACAGACAGTAGATAGCAGCATACATTTCACATGTCGTGCTGGAAATATAGATAGGCTAGAGGTTATTTTAAGCTCAGGCTGGTTGCTGAATGAATAACCCTACTTCAAACCAAGGCCTTACTAGCTACTCAGTGATAATAACTACAGTATTGTAAAATCTTTGGCTGACTTCATTTTAGGCATTTCTGCATTATTCTTTACATGGTGTACCAGGCTACCATCTCTGTATCTGTTTTTCCACACTTAGTGAAACACAGCTTTATCTTCATGAAACATAACTGATAATAAGTAAGTTTTTTGAAATTTCTGTTAATCCACTAACACAGATGTTCTCTGCATAGAGGTTGGCAAATCTACCAAAAAATTCCAAAGGCAAAAAAAATATTCTCTGTGGCTTATGACTATTTTCAAGTCCCTTTATTGCCAGCATTCTGCTTTACAACTGTTCAGTTCACAAGAGTCTGTCTGTAACTAACTGAAGAAGGTTTCCAAAGGGGGATGGATTTTCTCAAAGAGATGACCCAAGAGATGATCTGTAACCATGATAATTAAAGCTAATCCTCAAATGTGGATAACTGAACTCTTTGTAAAAGACGTGTTCTACTGAAGGGTTTGCAGTGGTAGAAAATAAAAACCAGTGTTTAAGTAATGGACTACTTCTGAAAAAATGAAGGCTTATGGGTGGTATAAGATGTTCTCAGCCTAAACACTAGCGCCTAGTGTCAGAAGCCTCACAGTGATGCACTAAATGTATTCAAATAAGATGTAAAGAATTTGTGGCAGACCCTCCACATTTAGACCTCTGCATACAAATGTTCATATGAGAGCCATTAGAGTCAGCAGTGACCTGACATCAGAAGGTCTGAGAAGACATTGACATCCCTTGGGACCAATAAGGCTGGCAGTGTTCTTTTTTTATTGTTGTTTTCAGCGCATGGCTTGTGGTGGGAAGAGAACCATTATTTGACTAAAAGCTGTATCTCCTGTGTGAACCACTGACCTGACCTTTACCTTCTTCCTTGAAAAGAAAAGTTTTTATCAGGTGACCTCTGCTGAGTTCTGTAACCTTCTGACCAGCCAACCCCTATTGTCCAAAAAGCCTTGAGAGAGAGGAGAAAGGCCATTCTTCGTATGCAAGAATGTATAACTCATGTTGTATCAAATTTTTGAGAATAAAGAACAGTTGCTACACTACTGTTAGGATTCTCTCCTGGAAATATAAAACTTTTTTTCCCTTTTTTTTACTCTCCTAACAATAGCATTACAACCTACATGATATTTTTCAATCAATCTGTGTACCCAAACATGGCAGAGTTGAATTATTGTCCTGCTCTTTAAAGAGGTAACAAACTAGTTTCATGTATGATGTAGGAGAAAAAGAATTCAGGAGGGAGAAATGCATACAGCTACATTCAGGCTATTAGATAAAGTCTGAATATGATTTTGGGCCCAAGAAAAAGAAGATTAACTTACTCCTACATATTGTAAACTGTTAGTCAACTACCTAGAATGAAAGAGTAAAGTGTAAAATTTTATAATTAAGTATTTCAATTTTGTAAGTTGGATGTGCATGAAGGAGGACCTGCAGAGTGTAGCTGTATACCGAATACCACTTTTAGCACACCTGTTGATGACATGCAAGTGAGCATATCATTCAAATTGGTGAAATTTGCAGAGTGTGGCAGAATACTGGTGAAATATGTTTTAGATGGAAAACTAAACAAGTATAAAAGTTAAGTACGGGTTCCATTTCAATGGCCAAAGGTAGTGTTATATATCTAGGAATAAAGAAGTGTAGGACAAAATAGTTGTGTGAGAAACAACTCCAGAAAAGATTTATTGGTGAATATTCAGATGTGCTCATGTTCTTAATGCAGTGCCATGGTCCAACAAGTTAATGGCATCTGTAGGGGCGAATATAGAAAAATTTTTTAGAAATAAAGGAACAGATTTGTTATATATTTTATAAAGAAGGAATAGCTCCTGGAATAATCTGTCCATTCCTGATATTCATGATTACAAAGAATTTTGAAATATGGAGAGCTTGAGAAAAAAAACAACACCACTACAAGAATGATTAACATAATGAAAGACACCTCCTGCAGAAAGTAAAGTTTAACTTGTTCACACTATTTTAGATATCTGTTTGGGGAGCATGACAGGAATTTTTGATCTGTCAGGTGGAACTAGAACAAAAACTCTAACTGTTAATAGCTGAAGCTGGACAGAAGATGACAAGGAATTGGATACTCTTCATTAGCAAGAGTAATTAGTCACAGAATAATTTTTGCTGTGGAAGATAATAAATCCAGAGGGAATATTTTTGTCTAAAGATGATCTGTGAATCTAGATCAGCAGATATGTAGTTAAAAGTAGAATGGAATATTAAAAATGTATTACTAGAAAAAATAATTTTTATAAATTGGAAATAATCTGAAGCAAAGGTGATAACCAGAACCAATATCATAGAGTAGCCTTTGAAACTGATTATTTTCTTTTCCTGAAAATATTAAACTACAGCCTACAATGCCAAAGCAAGTCACATACTGTTAGTGAAATATTGAAGCCTATGATAATGAACACATTGTAGTTTCTGTTTGAATAGGCCTTCCACAGCATTGATTTATCAAAAGAGTAAAATACACATAGTGCTCATCAAGCATCTTGTGTGCTTAATTTCCATGGTATTGGTGTCAGAATATCTGGATAAATGGATGAGTAAAAAATTATTGTGAATAATATTTATAATTATTTACAAGGGCATAGACATGGTGAGCAGCAAAATTTGTTCTGTGACTTGGATAAGGTTCCTGGATCTTAAGAAGCACTAGATTGTTGAAATAATTTACACCTAACTTCCACAGTTAGGTGTCACAGCACCTAAATACCTTCACATTCTTTTCCTGAATCCTATTGAAGGTGGTGGAATTTAACAATTTCTTACAATTATTCATCCCTTTAGTTCCTTGCTGAATTAGTACAAGATGCTTAAAAAATCCAACAGATTTTTTAAGTGGTTTTTTTTTTTTTCCCCTGATGTGGCATTTTAAATTAAGGATTCATTTTGCCACAACAAATTCTCAGTTTTGAATCCTTTCTCAGCTTGGTTCTCTAATTTAGTCCTTCACATACATTCACTCACTTCTGTACTTTTCTGCTTAACAGGGATTACTATGAATTGGTTTTCTTTTGATCAAAGGCAGTTGGACACTTTTCTGTGCTATTTTGAGGGAAGCAAGTCCTTGGGCTGCATCTCTACAAATAAGATTTCCCATGAAAAAGAACGCTGCCCATTTTTCACTAAGGCTTCCATGTTTGTATTCTTTAAAAACATAATTTAATGTTTGTGTGTTATCATACGAAATGTGTAATGTGTAGCATCTTGTTTCCACAAAACCCCTGTGGAGACAATAATAAGATATAAAGTTGCAATTACATGTATTATATGGGATCGATTAGACTAGCTAGGAACACATATCTGCATTTAAAGCAGCTCAACCTCATTTTCAGTGCCCTTGATAATAAAAATTCTATCTATCTTTAGCATTTTTCATCCATTGATTTCAGTGTACTCGATCATTTAGGGTATCATGTTCAAAAGCGTACTAAGAAAATGAGTCTCAAAATAATAAAATCCCTGTAGCACAGGGTATGGTGAATACTTCTGAAGTTCATGTCAAGGGGATCCTCAGCTGATACCACAAGCCAGGCCCATGAACATACTGCCTCAAAGTCAACTTCATCTATGCAGGAAACAAGCTACTGTTGCATTCTGCCTTTGTAACACTTTCTCCTCTGTTTGCTCCTTGCAATACTCTTTCCCTCTGCTCAGATTTTTGTGGGTTTGCTTGTTATTTCAAGTTAGATTCTTGCTTAGGCAAAATGAAAGCAGTATGCCCCTTGTAGTGTAACTGTCTAGAAAATTATAATCCTGTTTGGGTCAGAAAAAAACAGAACTCTTTGTGGAAGAGAGAGAATATGCCTGTCAGGATGTATTCCCTTGGTTTTTGCTCTTCTGAATAATACGGGAGGAAACTTTCAAAATGTTTGTAATTGGCAATAAGAACAAACAAAAACATGAGAATATTTTAAGTACTGATTTTCTGTGACATTTGCCTTAGCAAACCAGATATAAGGCCTGATGATCACAGACGTGAACCTTCTGCTCCCAGGTCTCTTGCTTATGCATTAATTGCAAGAGAATCAAGACTTTGGTGTACAGAACATACATTTTTGCCTGCATGCCCTTAAAGGACTAAGATTATTCTGTTGATATGTTTTCACATTAACTAGAGATACCCATGGAATGGATCATGAATGAATTCAAAATGTCAGTGGATCAGTAAACAACAACAACAACAACAATAATAAAAAAACCCCACAAACATCTTAAATTGTACTCTTAATCTAGGTTTCCACAATTTTTATTTCTTATGTCTCGAGGTTTGGGGTTTTTTTGGGGGGGGGGTGTTAATGTTAAGGCATAGGCAAACTATCAAATAAATACTTCTGCTCTTCTGTTTGCACTTTTTGTACATGTGCAGCAAGCACACTTTCTTTGTGAGAGAGAATGGGGGAAGTTTCTGAGGGAAATTTCAGTCATGCTTATAAAACGAGTGTAACGTGAGTAAGTTAAAAATATGTTGTTGCAGACTAGTAAAAATTTCAGCCAGAGCTGGCCCAGGTTTCAGATGAAGAAGTACTAGACTAATCTTGTCTAATAATTATGCCTTGTAAAAGCTGAAAAGAGGTAATATGAGTTATTTGGTACACAATGACTGCAAACAGTATGCCTGCTCTGCATTTATATTTCACGTTGAGCCTGGAATGACCACCGAACATTAAAACAAACTGTAACTTCTGTGCATAACTGTGATTTTTTTGTTCAACAAGCCTGCTGTGGAGTCAAGAGTCTGATTAATATCTGTATTTGCGTTGTGTATTTTATTCTAGGCACTAGTATTATGGACATTCTAAGTGTTTTGGCTCCCGTTGCTGTAGTTTCGTAAGAAATACAATGAATCTGGTGGTTTAAAAATAATGTAGAGAATACATTAAGTTCTTAGCTTGACAGAATACAATAATAAAAGGCTATTCCTTAACTTGCTGGGGGTTTGCTTTCTTTTTGTTTTTCTTTTATTGACAACTTGGCTGTATTTTTTTTTTTCTTTTTTCTTTTTTTCCCTGTTTTAATCAAAATAAGAATCAGGGTCAGTTAATATAAAAGGCAGATACAGGACTGATTTAGGATAGTGGATATAGCTTTAAAATGGATCTGAAGATGTGTGGATTCTTTCCTGATCATATTACCACCTCACAGAGTGATACCATGTCAATAAATTTGGAGAGCTTGCATTTTTCATCAGTAAAATATGGCCAGGTACATTTGGTTTTATAAAGTCCTTTGAGATTTTCTTGGTGTAATGCTACATAGATAGACAAGTTGTTATCACTGTGATGTGATGCATAGCATTAGACCCACGTCAACACCTTCTTGAAACAAGTCCTATGTTTGCCTCAGAATATCTCTCAAGTAGACATTTTTCTTTCTTCTGATTTGTTAGGTACACAGTATTGCTGTTTTGTTTTTAATAACTTTGAGAAATTATCAAAAATACTAAATTTAAAATTACTACCTATCCAAATCATGAGATCAAAACAGCACTGACAAAAATGATCTTCACTGTGGAAATACTTTGAAAGTTGCATGTACACAAGTTTGTAACAATATTTTATTATTTGGAACTTGATCAATGGTCAGATATTAACAAATAAAACATTCTTCTTCATGGAAAAAATAGTGGAAAATAAATATTTTATCTGAAAGAAATCTTTCCTTAGCACTTACCTTCATTACATAAATGACACATCAGTTCCAATCTGTGACAAACAGCTAAGTTAATCTGGCACAAATACTGAAAAGGTTTTACAGAGCACACCGTAGAAAATAATAACAAAATTGTCTAAAGTATTACAATTGCGAAGGTAGGCTTCAGGTCAGACCATGTATTTTACAGAAAGACAGTCTTTTTAATTAGCTGCATAGTACACAAAGTATGCCATTATTTTACAAGATTGAACAGATACATGTTCGCTGGGTAAGTGGTAAAGTGTTTGGTTTCCAAGAGTAACATAGAATACTATTTGAACAAGAAGTTTTATAAGCATTAGTAACTTATCTACCACATATAACTGTATCTAGAGCTATTGGTCCAACAGAGAATTACAACAATCTTCTTATTGACTTAACAAATGGAGACATCTGAGTGGCTTGTATAAGGTTGCCCTGGAAAAGCAGAATTTTCATTATCACATGTAGATTGGAACTGTCTGGTGGAAGATGAAAATATAATCTAACAGCCAGGTGAAAATATTTCCTAAGAAGAATTAAAAAGTAGGAATCTAAAAGTCACATACCAGGTAAGAAGTGTACTGATCTATCAATCATTTACTCATTCCTATAGACAATTTTTGCCTTGTCCTATTAAAGGGCTGACTTTAATTTATAGAAAAGTACTTACTCCCAACCTGCTCATGTAGTGACGTCAGACTGAAATCTCTTGTGCCCCTTGATCTCCTATGAAGAGTATTATGATAAATGAAGCATATATTTCTAATTAGAGTCAATAAAACAAAATGCTCAACCTGTCCCTCTATTATTGAACTGGATGTAATTGTTTTTAAAATACTGAGCTTAATCCAGTATTTTAACATGATCTGGGGTTTAATCAAAATCATGATTAGAGCATATTTTATGGTAATGTCTCATTTACCCCACATTTCAAAACACAGTAGGATAGTATAGGATTAAAGGCTACATGACTGCTTCTATCTCTGCCACAGCTTCCTTGTGTCCAGGGAAAGATGTTACTCCTCTGCACCTCATTTTACAGATCTGTGAAATATGGATAATTATACCCTTCCTTAACAGTTGCTTTGAGTTCTGTCAGTGTGCCACATATTATATTATCATCTACTTCTATTCCATGATGTTATTCATTATAACTTGGAATGATTAAGAAAGCTATTAGGCTATAATTAAGAAAGCTGTATCTGAGTGTGCAGGGGTCCAAGGGAAGACTGATGCAGACAGCTAAAGGTATTGTATGTGTTTTTCTAAAGATTTCTAAAGATCATGCTGAAAGTCTGTCCTGAGGCGGAGCAAGCTCTGGGAAGATTCCTAGATGGCTTTGCTTTGACAAGAGCAGATAGATGGCTTTGACAGTTAATAAGGGTAATCACTTGACTGGCTACTGAAGTAGTTTCTTCCTACCCAGCAACATTACCTCTCTTGCCCAAGTTAAGCTGGAGCCTCCTGTTTCTCATCCATAGGTATTTCTGATGTAAGAGACTGAAGACATGTATGTTAGGTATGTTTTATATGGAGGTATACAGCAAGCTGTATGCAACCATTCTTTCAGTAACGGTAGGTTTTTTCCCCATGTGTGTACTGGGAGAGTTCTACCTATTGTAGCATGATCTTATATGGAGGGTCTGTTCATAATCGTACCATAATATGATTAATCATGTATGGAACATATTGATCATATATGAAAGACATAATTATAAGCCATGATCATATATTAAAGGACAGTTCATCTCTGAACTTCACAGTAGACATCTTGTGAGTAGTCATCAAACTACCTGGGCTTTGTTCCTGAGAAGTGGATGAAGTCTTAGCACTGTTATCTGTTTGTGCTCTGGTACTATTCCCTGGTCTGCTTTGTTTTAAAGACAGCTGATAGATCCCACAGTGGCAGTGTTGATGTGAGTCTCCTTCCCCTGGCCATAAGGACACCATCCATCAGTGCCATCAAAGCTATCATCCTGCTTCATGTTTGTGAGGGAGCTGTGCGAAGTGTTTACACCACATCATTTGCCAGTAAATGACAATAGACATCAGTTTGTATCTATCTCATGAGTTTGAAACTTTCATGAAGATGAATGGAGTGTGTCACATCAAATAAGCTCAGTGCCCTCCACTACTGTATTGGGATCCTTTCAGAACTCCTCCTTCATGGAGTGCATTTCACCCATATTGAGCATAGCTATTGAAATAGCATTACTATTTCAGTTGAAGCATTCATTGTTAAAAGAACATATCGGTACAATTTACTGCAGGCTGGTGTTCTTTTTATGGGTATTTGTAATCTTTAATCAAGTGGATTATTAATAGTGATGTATTCTTTTATATTCCTGTGTCTGCAAAGCTCACACTGGTTACCTATTTGAAAAAATTTAAAGGCTATATTGAGTTCATTTTCTTTTGCATGTATGATTTCACACATTTTTCTGTCAATGTGACATGAGCAGACTTGGGTCAATTTTGTGTTAATTTGCTGTATTGGAAGTGAACATCAAGAAGTTTAAACAGTGGGAGTTGGTGGGAACATATCTACACACGCTGAAATCTTTAATGCTTTTTTTTAAAACCCTTGACTTTGGTGTAGCTTCAGTTGGCCTCTGTTGTAATACAGAGCACTGTCTTAGGATGAGGGAAGCACTATGTGAACAGAAATAATGGTTAGAAAATAAACACCGGTTTTGATTGACTTGCTTTTTCTGCATAAATGCACGCATAGGAAACCTAGGACTATACATGCTGTTTCTATCCCCCTGATCTGTTAAGGCTTTCCTGAACCAGTTTTCTACAAGTCCTTATTTTTAAAGCAGAAATACTAAGGAAGTCAGCAGTGAGTCCTACACGGAAATCTGAAAATCATTTGGCTGCTAATACAAACTGAACAAAAGTGTTTTCCTTCCTCACGTATTAGGGAAAGCTCACTAGCAACTTCCTTTCATTCAGAGTCTATCACCCTTTTTCATAATGGATTCTGAGAATATTTTAAGCACAGGCTATATCTGCACATTTTCTATTTCCTTCTGTGGTATATCTTTTCTTCCTCAAAGTACAGCTAAAATCTTGCCTTTCTTCTGTTTTTTCTAACCTTTGTTTTGTCTCACACTTGAAATTATATTATAAATTCTATGTGGCAGGGCCCATTCCTTCTTATGGTAGTCTGAAGTACCTAGTAGAATTTCATGTACTGAGAAGCTAATGGTGAAAGATTTTTAAAAACCCCTTTTGGTTATATGCAATTCTCTGTATGGCTGTGATTCTGATATGCATAGTTTAAATGAACAGGCTGTGTGACATACATTCTCATTTTAAGTGGTCCTAAAAGTGAGGTTTTCAGGCCAGGAAAGCAACTCGAAAGAAAGTAGGAATGTAATGATGTACTTTTAATATAAATAATAGCAAGAAGAGTTTGAGTTATGATAATGATACCTTGCCATGACTAAAGGAAGTCTATAGCAGAGTGAGGAACAAACCTTCTTCTAATTAAGACACTTCTCCAAATTATTTTTATTGCTGTTTTACTGAAAGACAGAATTTTGTATGACATTTTTCATGTCTTTAAACAAGAGAAAAGAAAGAACTAAAACTGCTGTCATACAAAATCATGCTAGTGTTCATGGGTTTATCAGCAGTGTCAAGATTTCTTGGTTCAGCTTCTGGCTTTGTGTGGAAATGTGGTTTGGTAACTGTGGAGAGCATAGCCAAAAACATAGATTTGAAATGCAGCTTGGCTAAGTGTGTGCAACTTGGGTCTGCTCTGTTAAAAACCTGGGGTTTGATTCCTGCTGCACCACAAATGACAGCTCCTGAGTTAATCCATCTGCAAAATATGGCAAATGATACTTGTCTCTTTCTTAATGAGGCCTTGCTGCATAATAAGGGTTATGTAGTGCACAAAATTATTAACGTCAGATAAGAGCTGCAACTAGAACTTGTGGCTCACTGCCCATTATATTTTTGCTAGGCCAAAGTGTGCTTTACAGATGTAATTTGCTTGTATACTCTAGAGCTGTATATGAGTTTGTGCAAGGCTTGGAATATAATGGGTGTGATTAGCATATGGGGAGTGCCATGGAGCTCTGGGCATGCCTAATGCAGTTAGAAGCTCAGTGTGCTGGGAACAAAAACTCAGAGGAGTTGCCATGTTAGGATCTGTGGGGTCCAAGTACTCTTACTGCAGATTTAGTTCATTCATAGGAATGACTGAGTGACTTCTGCTGAAAATGTAGGGATAATAGAGAATAGGTAACTCTGAGGCAGAAAGCGAAAGTGTGGATGATTGTAGACCAAAGTATTAATGTTTGGCAAAATTAAAAGTAGAATTCTATAATTAAAGTTGAGGGACATCTACTGAAATGGCTTATCCTGAGGCTTTTTATATGGCTTCTTTGTAGGCAAAATGTCCATGGATGCCAATGGGATTTTTTTTCTGTGTAAGGAATGCTGGAATACAATGTAGTTAGTAAGGCCTGTTTTGCATCAGGGACTGTTGAGGAATGGTTAAGCTGGGCAAGTATAACTTGTAAGGACACTTGTAAGTGTTACAAGTCCCTGTAAGCAGACCCCTAAGAATTTTGCTGAAGCCGATGGAGGTACAGTGTACATGCCAGCTGAGGAACTAGTCCCATGAGAGGGAGATTGAGGCTGAACTCTCCTAACTGGGGTGAAAAGAAAGTGGGGGCATCTTCTATTTACGTCTCCCTTGCATTACCTCTTCTTGGTTTCCTGACATTGTTGATGGTCTGAGGAAACCTGACTAAAGCTGGATCACTTGTCTATGGAGAAGGCAGGATAAGACTTATTTATACCTGCTCACATTTGTCTTCATGAATCAGTAAGTAACTGCCTAGCCCTTTCTGAAGTAGTAGGGTTAAGGGGCATTTAATAGTGAGCATTCAATGTAATTAAATATTTGCAAATATGTTGCACATATTTTGTTTTCACTGAAGTCATCAGTAAAGCCCCACATTCCATAAGGTACTAAGGCAGTATGGCAGAGATAAGTATATCATAGAGGGAGGATGAGAGCTAAAGTACTGTCATATGTAAGCTATTAGTGTAATTATATTTTTTAAGTGGTGCCTTAAATTGGTTACTTGAACTGTGTTTCCAGTTTGTGTAGAAGAAACAGTAGAAAATAATTTATATGAATGCCTCAACCTTTTGTTTAAGTCAACAGCACATAAAGCATTTTAAGTTTGCTTTTTTTATTGTTGAAGTCCCATAATCTATGAGGCACACTTGGTTATGAAGTAGCTTGTTATTAAAATATAATATCATGTTCATCTGTGATTATTATTTTAATTCAGTGCTTGGTTGACTTATACAAAGCTGCCTGAACTCTTTCAGTAACCACTCTCCATTCGCCTACATTACATTTAATTTATACCAAGATGATAAAAAATTTGATTTATTTTACAACAGATCAGTAATTGTGCTCTACAAATAAGTCCGTAATGATAATCAACAGCATTTTCAACATAATTTAATTTGTCTTCTCCCGAGAGGTAGTTAAATGCAGTAATAATAACACTACTGTTATGGACTCTGCTGCAGTTAATCATGGCCTGAATATGCAGACAGCCCCAATATTGTATTGACAGAAATTAAATTAACCATCAGCTTGGGCAATCAGTGACTGTACAGCTATTAAAAGTAATAAAGGCAACAAACCCCAACCATAGCCAATTACATTTTGACATATAAACGAAAAGAGACAGATGCTTTTGATTTGAAATTTTTATTTCATTGGAAGTAAAGAAGACATATCTTTTCATATACATTATTTCCCATGCCTTAATTAACCAATAACACACATCACAGCCTAAGAATCGTACTGACATAATGTAATATCACAGGTATATTCCGAGTGCCTCCTAACCCAAACATTTCACTATCTCCATATACAGTGGCTTGGTATACCATGTTGTTCCAAAAAGTATACATCAAAACGCATAGACAAGACAAGGTACAACCAACTTTAAAAAAAAATTTCAAGAGATTAGAAAAAGGTATCTCTTTGGGTTGAGTGTGACGTGCTTTTCATAAAATCCTGCTGAGGTGAGAAGCAAAACTCTGAAATTTTCTAAAAAGGTTAATGACTTGGGTTGTGTTTTGGAGGGGAGAAAGGTGGAAAGAGTTATTATTTTCACTGTGTAGGTGATTAGCACTTCATGAATTTTTTTCTTATGTAAAATGAGGCATCCATAACTTGGTAAAAGTTACTCTTATGCTGTGTTCACTTTAAAATCTATTTTGTCTAGGAAAAATTCTACATATAAGTGTATTCCAAAGTTTCTAGTTATATAAATATTAAACTACAAAGTGAAGTTTACATACTTATATGCACTTGTATATATAATATAAAATTATAAAACTTAAGCATATTTAAGGGGAAATAGAGTAGTTCACACTTAAGGTTCATGGATATTTTATCAGGAAGCAATGTTTTTACTTTAACAAACCAGAGGAGTTAACAGGTAACAAAATCTGAACATACGAATTTGTTTAATTTACCTTGTAGTAGTTTCTATAGGTTTACAGCTTGAAAAATATGTATTTCATTTTATTGTGATTTATCTCTTATGGTAAAAACAATATCTCAGGGTGTAAATGAAATAAAATAGCATAATATGTCATTATTCTTAATCAAAATCAAACCCAGCACATGTAATAAGAATATTTTGAGAATTACAGACTTATCTGTCACTTTACAAAATGTTTCATAATCTTACATAGCAGTTACCTGGTGTACCAATAACTTTCTGAAGAGTTTGAAAAACTTGGCATTTGTATAGTGATGTCATGATGTCTTCTTAACTTTTTTAGACTGATGACCAAAGTCGCTGCATTGTAGAGAACTGAATTTGGTTGCCTAACCCCCCCAGCAATCCGTAACAAGCTTAGTCTAGATCCATTGAAAAACATAAATACCTGCTTAATTTGACACGTACTATTACTGTATTCATATGATTTTTCCAGTTCCTGAGCACTTTACTGGATAGGGGCCTTAGCCAGGAGATGAGAATAATCCTTCACCTCTAAATCTTTTTGCTCCTTAGACTTATTAAACTCAATATAGTTCACTTACATAGAAAAGGAGAATAATCCTGCAAGAACTAGAGATAAAATCCTGTGGCTGGTGTTATGCAGGTCAAGCTAAGAGCTCAAGGTTTTTAGAAATTCCTTCTGGCCATAAACCCCATGAATTGAAGTTCTTAAAAAGAAGTTTGCCCAAGGCAAAGGCAGATTTTAGAGAAGCCCTGACTGTACAATTGGAGAGACACGGAAGATGTTTTCATTTTAAAAAAATCAAATTGTCTGTGAGCAGCAGAACATGCAAGGCCAGGTTTCCTAAGGTACATGTTGGGCATTACCAGACCCTAGTGAAGCCCCAGGTTCCTCCTTGCAATACCCCTGCAGCCTTCAGATAACCTCTATGTCAGACTCACTGTGTGCACATGCTAGCTGGCTGGCTGGCTACTGCCAAGAGGAATATATAATAGCCAAGTTCTCCCTGCTATTCCTAGATTGGAAGTCATGAGGGACTTCCCTTCTTCAGCCACAGATTTTCACAAAACATCTAAGAATTTAATTATCTTTAAAATCTTTACTCTTTCAAATGTAGCTGCAGATGGCCAGTGGTTTGAAAAGGTGCAAAGAGAGCCTGACAGGCATATGGGAGGGATTTCTCATATTCTATAAGAAAGCGGGCCAAAATTCAAATCTCTCCAGCCATTTTGAAGACAGTCATTCTATAGTATATGTGACAGATCACAATGTTATAAAAGCTTTATTGGAGCTCATGTGGAATCATCTTTGTAGAAAGCATATTCTTGCCTCACACATTAACAGTCTAGCTGTAATACATTTCTTCAAAGATAACATTTTGCTGTATATTCCATGTAGTGTGTGAACTTACCTCTAAGTGTGAATGTAATAATATGCTGCCACATGTTAATGTTTAGATTTAGGGTTGGGTTTAGGTATGTTGTGTAAAGGCAAAATTCAGATTTCCTTAAGTTGTACAGGATTGAAAAAAATTACTTTTCTAGTTATGTTTCTGGGCTCTGATTTTCTTAGAGTTTAAAAACAACTTTCTTTTCTGAAGAACAATGGTTTTGTAAATAGGTAGTACCTGAGGGCCAATATCTATTATGACACTTCCTATGAGGAAAGACAGATATATCACTCATGGCTATTTCAGCGATGAGTTATCTCTCCCCTCTGTAGCCATGAAGATACATGTCGTAACAGAGATCAACTATCATTGTAATGTAATTTTTCTCTATACAGCATGTGTTGCAAATGGTGTTGATTGCTGACAGAAACTCAGAGGGTGGGAGATATGATTCCTGGTACTCACAGGGCAGGAAATACAACGTAAGCAGTGGATATCATATTTGATGTATACTTGCTTGCATCCTATGACTTTCTTCCAGGTAGTCTGCAAGTTTCCATAAAGCAATCCACGGCATTAAAATGCAATCTGGAAATTCTGTTCCCTCAGACACTAGTATATGTTCACTTGTATTTGTTCAGAAAAGCAAGATACACAACATGGAATTAAGCAGCAGGTTACAGCTGTATTAATTGTAAATTGATTCAACAGGATAGGAGTCCTATTATAATTATGACAGTCTATAGGAAGATAAAAACCAATCTTAAACTGGCATACCAAATGAAAAGGCTACTTTTTGCCTACTTCAGCATTATATGAATAACATGGTTCAACCCCAGCCGGCAACTAAGCACCACGCAGCCGCTCACTCACTCCCCCCCCATCCAGTGGGATGGGGGAGAAAATCGGGAAAAGAAGTAAAACCCGTGGGTTGAGATAAGAATGTTTTAATAGAACAGAAAAGAAGAAACTAATAACGATAATGATAACACTAATAAAATGACAACAGTAGTAAGAAAAGGACTGAAATGTACAAATGATGCGCAGGGCAATTGCTCACCACCCGCCGACCGACACCCAGCCAGTCCCCGAGCGGCGATTCCCCACCCCCACTTCCCAGTTCCTATATTAGATGGGACGTCCCATGGTATGGAATACACCATTGGCCAGTTTGAGTCAGCTGTCCTGGCTGTGTCCTGTGCCAACTTCTTGTGCCCCTCCAGCTTTCTCGCTGGCTGGGCTTGAGAAGCTGAAAAATCCTTGACTTTAGTCTAAACATTATTTAGCAACAACTGAAAACATCAGTGTTATCAACATTCTTCTCATACTGAACTCAAAACATAGCACTGTACCAGCTACCAGGAAGACAATTAACTCTATCCCAGCTGAAACCAGGACAATGAAACATTAAAGAATTTCAGCTCTTACCATCCCTAAGTTTATAGACAGGGAGCAACTTACCATAAACAAGACAAATCTAGAAAATCCATGTATGGTACCAGCCACAGCAGCAAATCAATTGTTATTTCTTTCTTCTGGCTCTTAAACCATAGATATTTTGATAAATACAAAAAGCAGCCAAGTAAACTAAGCCAAAACTAAACCTAAACTTAGCCTAAACCAAAAAGTCTTCCAACATATTTGTGCCAGTTTTGCCTTCTGTGAAAAATTCCTCTTGAAATTCTTCAGCACTGTTTCAAAATGGTGTGATCAGGGTAAAAGCAATCTAGCAAAACAGCTCTGCTAATTATGAGGAACCTCCAGAAAGTGTAGGTGAAAGCAAAACCTGAGACCAAATGGTCTTGCAGCGAGGAAATCCATAACTGCCATTTGGCTTCGCAAATTGCCTAGAGCCAGGAAATTAGGCTACACCTTACCATTTTGCTCTCAGTGATAACAGGGGAACTGATCCCTAAATATCTTTGCCACCTTTTTCACCTATTTAGGAAAGAAGCTTGAGGGTTTTTTTCCCATGTGACACCTTAGTCTACTGCCAGGCCCTATTTGCCATGACAGAATTTCAGCTTGTCTTTGTCTCCAGTTGCCAGAGGCTCTTTTCTTGTAAATGTTACTCTTTAAGCCCTATGAAATGAACCATAGCCACCATTAAACAGGTCTATAGAACTTCAATTAATGTTTTTCACTCCAATGGATATATCCCTGAAAAGTGCATAAAGCTGAGCAGTATTGCCCTAACAGTCCATATATATAATTAGTCCAGTTACATGGTTCATATTGAATAGTAGAATATTTGTAGAATAGTATTGTACCTAAGTCTGTATAAGTTTTACAGACATTTGCACACGTATTACCCCAGAAATAGCTCTGTGTCTTGAAGAAGGTGGCACTCACTCTCTTCTTCATTTGTCAGTTTCTTGTATTTTATTTGAAATATTTAGACAACGTAAAACCTTTTTGTGGATATTATACTAAGTAAATAATTAGGTCAAAATTAAGGTCAGAAAATGAAAATAATACAGCTCTTAAAAACTCTTATCTCAGCTATCTGTTGGATGGTATTTTTCCATTCCAGCAGTTCTTACTGGACATGTAATTTACTATTATTACTCTTTGTGGATAACATAAAATGAGAAAATATTAATATTGAACATCCACTACTTTAAATTGTTAACTTTTGCATTCCTTCACTCTGATACTGACAATCTTAACTGTGCCTTATCATGTATTTCTCTATCTAAAGTTGTCTTGGATGATAAGTAACTGTTTTAGAAGAATTTATCCATAATAACAAGTTTTGAAATTACTATGTTTGTATGCTTGCTATATACAAATACACATACATATTATGTAACATTGCTGTGTTATTAATCTTGTTAGAATTAATAATATTTGCTTAAATTGACAGAGAACAGAGAGGTTGGTATGGAGTGAAATTTATTGCAAGGTAATTGTGAGTCAGAACAGAAAACTGTTTAAATGACCTGAAAATTTCACTGAAAAAGCAAAGCTATTTCTTCACGTTCCTTCTTTCCCTATTTTTTTCTAATAACTAAGTTATAGATGATACTTGATTTTGTGAGAATATAATGAGGCCCAATGAATATAACCTCAGTGAAAGGAAGACTTTGGTTTTTTTTGTTAGAAAGGTCTCTACATGTTCCTATACTTTGTACTTTTATGATTATTTTTTTTTAATAAATTCTTTCTTTTATTCCTCCCATCCTTTCTGGAGTTGAGAAGTATTGACCACATATTTGGATTGTCTGTGCCTTTGAACTTTGACATCTTATCATAATTCAGTGACACCTCAGTAAGGCAGGCCTCAAAAGGAGATCTTCCTGCATATCCTGGAAAATTGTAGACTGGAAGAAACAATTGCTTCAGTATGTATAGCTTGTTCATGTTGCTGTTTCTGTCTAACAATTTATTTTGATCTAACATTAATGAAAGCATGCCCAGACTGGTACATAAGGAAACTCAAAGGCTGTGGACACAAACTGGTACTAGTATTTCACACTGCACCCCTCTCAAAGAGATAGGACTTAAAACCACACAAGTGGATCTGTAGTACTGGAGTTGATCAGTCATTAACTTGGGTATTAATTAACTGTCCACTTTCAGTAAATACAGAATCTTATACTTTCCTCAGGAGTGAGTATGTTAAGGCGGATGCCACAACCACAGTTTTCTGTTATCTAGACTGCACATTTGAGATATCCAGTTATTTGCATTATTACTAACCTCTGCATGAACACAGCTACCCTCTTGCTCACAGGACATGCCATGGGAATGGGAGATGGCATTTGACTGGCTCTAGAGCTGCAGACTGGCTGCCAAAATATATGCATAACTTAACCAGGGGGAAGAAACAGTTCGATTATAAGCAACAGTTGAACGGTAAGTATCACCCTTGTTATGCTGGTATTGTCTAGAAACCAGAGTGGCAACAGATCAAAACAGAAAACCATAACTTAAAGAAACAACATGATATTTTGATAGCTCTTGTTTTAAGAATGCAAGCACATAGCAGCTTGATTTTAAGCATGTTGTTGTTTTAAAACTATAACAGCTGAATGAGCCCTTCTCTGGATAAGCTTTTTGTATTAGCTGTCAGTTCCTCAACTTCTGTTCATTCCTGAAAAGTGCTGAAGGACATATTTCCTTAATATGCTTTTATGGCCAAGTAGTTGCTAGACTGAAACATCTGATACAGAAGTCTGATCCTTCTCCTGTTTAAATTTTACCATAATTGCAAAATTGTGTGATTTGACTCAAATGGCACCAACAGCAGACTTGCAATGCAAACTATGTAATCTCCTCATAAAGAGGGATGAGAGACTAGAAATCAACAATATTAAAGGTAACATATTGACTATAAGCTCTTACTCAGGGTTTCTGAGTATGAGACTTCACTATGAAAAAGGATCAAAGCAGAAAATACCACCTCAAACTACTTCATCATCCTTCTTGAAACCTTTTATTTTTAAAACAATTCATGGACATATTATAAGCTACTGCTTTATCGTTTCCCCTTCTCACTCTGGCTCTGCCTTCTGTTCCATTGCAGTATTTCATTTCCGTCCATGACATCACCTTAACCCTCACCAGGGGAAGGGGGGAAAGAAACAGAGAGAGAAAGGAAAAAAAAACCAAAACCAAACAACAAAAAAAACCCCTTCTTGGCAACAGAAATAACTTTAAGTGTAACATAATTACCATCTTTCTGCCCTTTCTCCCCCCTCTGGGACTATTCAGCAAACCCTACAACATACACTTAAATCTTCAACTTCTCAGAGACACTACACGCAGATGGGAAAGATTTGATTAAAATTACAGTGCTTTAGGTTCAACTTCACCTATTAAGAAAAAAAAGGATCTGGTGCTGGACTTTTTTCCCTGAGAAATAACTAGGCCACAGTAATTACAGACAGGGTCCTGCTGTGCACCATGAATAGGATCCCTGGGGTGGTATTTTCCTGTTACCTGTCTATGTAGGGCTGTTGACATCAACATGAATGATAACTATGCCAGGTTTCCTTTTTTTCTTTTTGTTTTAGATTTTTTATTATTATTATTCTTTTTATGCCTTAGAAAAAGGAGGGGAGGAGAACGAAAAGAAAATAAGTTATAAGTGTTGTGATTTACATTTTTTGTATCAAGGATGCTTTTATGTACTTTTCTATACTTCTGTGTGATTACTTTCTTAAATTATTTTTCTTGAAGTTGAATTTTGGCCTTCAAGCAATGAAGAGACCAACATAAGGTGAGTAATAGGCACAGAACAGTAGACACTGTGAAAGTTTAAATGTTAGCACTTTTCCCAGTTTCCAAATTAGTAGGAGCTTTCATTTTTGAGCACGGACCCACTTTAAGACAATTGACTTGTACAACTAGATAGTATCCACCAAATTAATTTTATTTGCATTTCAAGTCATATTAGATACTAAAAGCTATATTTTGTTATTGTTTCAGCTCACAGAAGTCCTGAACTACCCAGCAAAAGCTTTACTCTGTATTGCGTTGAACTGGTGAAATGGAGACTAGAATTGTAGCTGATGACACACCCCAGGAATTGAACAGAATCAGTGGAAAGTGTATTGGAAGAGAACATCTAAATAAGAAAGGTAAGGAAACAGCAATAAGCAGTATTGTCAGAATGTTAGGATGGGGCTGAAGAAAAGTAGAGGAAGGTTAGACTGAGTTCTGATCATAACTGAAAGTGCATGGAGGAGACTCATATGGAATTTAGAAGAAGCGGTACTGTCTGGAAGTCTTCCAAAAATGGCAAAAGCTTAAGGATGAACAGGGAGAATAACAGCGGGAGTTGCAATGGAACACATGTAATGTTTGTTGGAAGAAGCAGACAGAAGGCAGCAAGGACAAAGTCCTTCCTTTCTTTCTTGTTATTCTGTGCTTGTGAAAGAAATACACAGCACCAAACTGACCAGCAGAGAGTCTTGCCAAGTTCAGATGAAGCTCAGACTCAACTAATGGAAAGTTGAGGCACCTCTTACATCATGTGCTCAACTCTACCATCTAGAAGATAGCCTTCATGGTTTGGGAGTCTGAGGAAAATGCAAGATATGTGAATCTTTGTTCTGCTGACTCTTGACTGATATTTGCCTTAAAAGTGTCTACCGCTAGCTGTTGTAAGTAAATGCATCCCTGAAGGAGCTCGTCTCAAAATCAGTTGCTAGAGTCAGTACAGGTAGCTCAGGATAATCTGGGAGATGTAACCTGTTCCCTGACAAAAAAGCCTTATCCTGTCCCAAGAGGATTCTGGAAGAGAAGAAAATCAGGACTAGTACAGCCGCAAAGTAATTGGCTTTTGTAGATATCAAGCAAAAAAGAGGTTTTAGGAGGGATTTTTGCACTGAAAACTCTCTGAGAATACTAATAGCCAACTGGTTCATGCTAGGATACCTGATAAGCTTGAGAAGGAAGCTAACATCATGAATTGGTCAGAGGTGAGAGCTATTGATTGAGAAATGACACATAGGCTGAGCATAGACTCTGCTCATCCATGGAAGGCTGGAGATACTTACATTTCATGTAATAACATAAAATGGAGCCAGACAAGGGGATACAGAAAGAGGAATGACACGGTCAAAGCAACAGCCTGAGAAAATGATCTTTGCAGCAGAAACATGAATGGATATGAGCAGGGCATGACTGTATTTGTCAAGATTTGAGAAAAGGATGTTGCAGCTATCAAGATGAGAGATGGGAGTCTGGATATGTTCCTTAGATGAATGGGATGCAGAAAGAATCTCAGCAAGACTTAGAGTTTCACAGTGAGGATATAGACAGAGGGCCCTGAGCTAAAGAGGGTTCTGACTTTATGGGCCTGAGTGGCAGGCGGACGGTGGATATTGTCCACAGTGACTGGGAAGAACAGGAGAAGCTCTTTCTTCTCCATGTTAAGCTTGAGCTGACTAATTTACATCTGCAAAGAGCTGTGTGAGAGAGAGAGGCTTAGATTTTACTCTGGACAGAGATAGGCTGGTAAGGGCAACAGGGAAATGCATAAGATACCTGAGACCTTAGAGCTCAGCCATGAAGGGATGTTGTTGGCTGGCTGCAAAAATCCAATGCTATAAATGCAGAGACTCAATTGTTTTCTTTCTGTTTGCTATAGCCATGATAAAGATGAGTTTTGCTATTCCAACAACAAGCTAAAATAAAGAAAAGGTGATGGGGTTGCTATGGGAGTTGGAGTATCAGGAGTTAGAGAATGAAACTTCATGGTGTTTTTTAGAAGTGATGTATGAAACTCTTTAGTGCCTTCCAGGAATGCCACTTCAAGGGAGGGTTGAAGAGCAAGAAGGAGTACTTGAGTGAGGCTTAGTTCCCTATGTGACTCTCATGTAGAATGGAGATTAAAGTTTATGACATCCTCTCTAATTACTGAAAGGGAGGGGGCTGAGAGAGCCATGCTTGGAAGTCTTGTGGGAGCAAGCTCACCTCCAGGCATGTTGAGGTGTTCCTGCTTTCTCACTTGGAACAGTCATGAATCTAATCTGCACAGGGATGTGTTGTGCTTATGAGTCACATTCTCCACTCAGTGGTTTTTTCCATTGTCTTTGTACTTTCATGGAGTCTTCTGTTACTGGTTTTATTTTCTATTCATTGTCCTGTGCTTCTATTCTTCTGTAGTATCTTTGTGCCATTTTCTGTCTCTTAGGAGACTGTTCAACTCTCCTTTTCTTTGGTTCCTCATTTACCGCAATGGCTATTCCTATTGCTATCTTTGGTAATTGAACATTGTCTCAGGCTCTGAAATCATGGAATGGAAGCTTAAACACTGTAAAGGCAGGGCAGAGCCCTCTTCTACCTTTTTGTTAGTTGCGAGTGGCTTCTGTGCTTTGAGGCAATTGACAGATGCAAGGAAACACTTCTGCAGGGCAGGACTACTCCCCTCTCTCACTTGTCTCAGCTCCCTCAGCCTCTGTCCATCCCTTCTTCCTTACTTTCATAGCAGCAATTCAATGTGCCTTGCAGTGGAAGAACTGCTCCTGAAGCTCTTAGATATCCTTCTTATTTATTTATTTATTTCATGCCTCCTGGCCAAATATGAAATTTAACCCTTCGTGTCATAGCTTGCCCTCCTGACTGGTGAAAGCTATCTTGGCTCACAAAACACTTCCTTTGACAGAAAGTCCCCAGCACAGTTAAGATAGCTTTCATTTTCTCACCTTCTCTGGTGGTTTTTGCAAAGAATGTGCTTTCCAAGGCCAGCTTTTCCCAAGCACTCTCACAGTTTTAATGATAAGTTCATGTATACTGTAGACTGATGCTGAGCTGATCCAGTCGTATTTAGTTCACATTAATCACACCCTTTTACTCAAAACAGTACAGCTCTGATCTAAACCAATTAAGCTAGTAAAGTTTAGACAAAGAGATTAATATAGCTCAGAAAAGCATAACCTTTGTCCATAGAAATGTCTTAAGATAATCAGTTTTATTCAGTGGGTTGGATTTGTAGAAAGGTGTGTTTTGGATGTAGACATCTAATTGTACGTACTAAACCAGCAGGAAAATAAGCTTGTGCAGGCAGACAAGTTTCAGCTGCATACATGGAGATATAAAGATGAAATGATCTCAGTTTAGAGCTGATGCTTGAGAATGTACAGGGAATTAACAATAACATCCACAAAATGAAGAGATAAATAGACTAACAGGAAAGCAGAAAAAAATATATCTTGCTCATATTTAAAAATACACTTTCTCCTTCATGTGTCATGCTGACTAAAAAAAAATGCAAAACTTTCTTTGATTTCTCAAGTTCTACTAAAAACACATACACTCTTTTTTATTTGTAATTTTTTAAATTGCATTACAGCCTCACCATGAACAAATTCTTGAACCATCTCTATCTCTAGGATACCATTTTTAGTTCAGGGAACAGATGAACCAGATGAACTTACTTATTATATTTATACCATAATGTACTTGTGATGCCTGACAACAATTGATATTAGATCAGCTATCAATTTGGAATTAATTAGAAGTTAAGTGAGTTTTGGAATTAATTAGATATAAATTAGACATTAATTCACTAGATATTAGATCTATGTTAAAATTCAGCTCAAAGAGCCAAAGTGCTTAGAATAAGACCTGGTTTCAATGGAGCTTCATACAGTGTTAGGTCATTATTATTTGGATTGATCCTGAGTATCCCATAAATTTACTTTAAAGTCAAGCACCTCAGCCCCTGGGACCCAATGTGGTCAACAGGCACAGAACTGAAAAGGCCACCCTGCCCCAATACCTAAGGGCCTGGAAAGGGAAAGAACTGGAAGAAATTAGATGATCACAAGAAATTTTGGGAAATTAAACCTACTCCAGGCTGCAGGGAAAGGCAGAAAATTCGTGGTACCCCTACCAGTTTGAGTTATTCAAGAAAGCTACATCAATCAGGCATCTGTAAATGAAAATTCACCTTAGACATATATTATCTAGTGTGCTTGTCTGCTGTCATAGCCAGTCTGTGCTGATTCAGAACAAGGCAGTTCTCTCCTGCTGCTGAGTACTTGTGCATTTAGAAGAAATAAATCTTTCCTGACCAACTGAAGCCCTGAAGTACGGGTTTTGATATTACTCCTTGTCTGAATGCAGAATCTGTAGTAATTTAATAGAACTCCTTTATGGATCATGCAGATGTACCACTCGAAACAAAAGTCACCTACAGTGTTCTCCTCTGCAACCCTGCTGGGATTTAAGATGCGGTCCACGCGCTTTGCTCAGCAGTGGTTGTTTCCACTTGAAATCTCCAAGCAGGTGACTCAGAACATTTCCCCCCATCAGGGCACTGACTGGCCTGAATGTCCCTGCCCAGCTGCCCCTGGACTCCCCCACTCTGCCCACAGCCCAGGACCCCATTTCAGGCCCCTGGGACCAACAGTCCCTGCCCCAGTGATGCTGCAGCAGGGCCGGTCTCCAGCTCCCCCCAGCCATATCCTGTCCCGGCCGTGGGTCCCACCGAGCCACTTGTGGGCCCACATCCCAGCCCAGCCTCAGCCCATCCCCAGGGAGATGTCCAACCTGGGGCCTGGGGCTGTCACCGGTGCCCCCCCCCAGCTGCCCTGCTCCTGGCTGGGGCGGTGGGCTGGGAGCCTCAGCTCCAGGCTCCCTGACCTGGGGGATCAGTGGGTACTTGCTGTCCCTCCCACACCTCCCATTTTGGGGGCGCTTTACTGTCTTCAGAGAAGCCATGAAATACACAACCAGTACTTTTTCTTCTGGTTAGATCCCACTGAGGGCTTCGTTCCATCTGTCCCCTGGTGACACCTAAAGGGGATATTCCTTATTTCAGGGTTGCTGTGGCTCACATGGAGGACATTCAGAAACCGTTTTCATCTTTCCCACATCAACAGGCTGTGGCCGCAGTGGTGAGGTGTCCTTGTGATGAAAGGCAGGGTGGAAAGGATGACATTATAAGTCTTGAAACTGGGCCCTATCCCCAGGTGTCCTCTCTCTTCATTTAAGTCCCTCAGTCACTTCTAGGATCAGATAGAAACCAACAACCTGAAAGTCCAGGCACCTTCTATTCTGCCCTCTGGTACCACCACATCCAGAAAAACCATGTCTTTCTCCCTGTCTCTTCTTCTCACTATAAAAAAGATGTTCTGCTCTACCCAGTAGCTGCCTACTTCCTCTCCAACCTTTTGGCATCCACCCACTGCTCACCCACTGACCTTAGAAACAAATGCCAACTCAAAGAGATTCAATGCTTGTAACCTATGATTTGTGGTTACATATACAAAGTAAGGAGCATATGTGCATAGTTTCATACACGTCAACAAATACTTTGTGTTGTGATCATTGCATGCATTGGAAAACCACCTCCTAAATTAGTTTTGGGCACATTTCTGCTCTAAGGGCTTTTCTTTCCCCATAGCCGCTATCAAAAAGACTATCTGCCACAGAGGATCCAACAGTCCAGGCTGGGCCAGCTTGAGTCAGTGAGGGGTCTGGTTGAGCACCTGTCATCTGAATTATATGAACTGCTTAAAGAACAATTTAGTGAAGGGAGAAAAAAAAAATCTCAAGCAGTCTTTGCCTTTGTCCAATCTGTATAGCACATTGCCTTTTTTTTTGCTGTAATTCTGCAGCTTAATGGGAGCTGTCTCATTATCACTGTATCTTTTGAGTTCACTGAGCACTGTGTTGAATTCCTCACACAGTGCTGATCAGTTAGTCTTACAGGTAATTCTCTTGGCTATACTACAGGTGCTTGGTGGAGGTGCTGTTCACCACCAGGACCAAGTGATACACAGTCTGGTCCATAGCAATCCTTCGCTTTACAAATGAAAATATGGAATTTTGCACATCAGAGGTATTTATTGAATCAGTACTGAGAGTGAAGAGTCCTGTGAATCTCCACATTTTTTGCAGATGAGTTATAATCTGTTAAATTTGAATCTGATTTGTGTCTATATAATGAGTTTAACTCAAGGGAAAACGAAGTATGTTTGAACCTGGTGCTTCACGACTTTCAATATTAAGAACTTATGCAGCTGGATTCAGTATAAAAATAGTATGAATCAATTTTACATTAAATATAGAAGTTTTTGCACAACTTTATGCAAAATAACTTTTTATTATACTACAGTTCTGTGCAGTTTACTCTTTAATAGTGCTTTCAGGTAAGAGCTTAAAATTGGAGGTCATGTTTGCTCCTCATGAATATTAAATATCCCAGGATTATTTTCATAATCATACGGATTCATAGTATGCCCTCGAGCAGAGCTACCTTTCCACCAGTACTGGGTAGTTCTGCACCCCTGTGCAATCAAATGAGTGTCTATAAGTTGAGACAATGCTTTGAAAACAGTCAAATTAGAGGCGTGATATAAATGTACAAGAGTACATTTGAACAGTGGAAAATCCATTGCAAAAACACTTGCACAGCATAAATCTCTTGGATTCTGTGAATCCTCTCTTCCTAATGTCTGCATGCAGAGGAGTTCTGTATGCTTGGACACATCTGTGCTCATGAACAGGGTATGGAACCATATAGCACAATTCCTACCTTCTCCTATCCCGTCCCCAGGAAGGATATTCTGTAGCCTCTAGGGTTAAATCATAGTGAAAAATTCCAGGGTTAAACGCTGGGATTATACTGGGATATTCTCCCTTTCCTTGCTTTGCAAGGAGTTTGGATTTCATTCTGGGGGTGCTTTCCATAAAAGCTGGGCTAACTGGGAGCCCTGTTCTTTCAATCTATAAATTTTTTCTGTTATAATTTTTTTTTTTTTCTGTAACAGATTTTGACCTGGGAACTGGCTGAACTTCTGACTTTATGTGAAGGTATATAGGGATGGCACTACACTGAAAGGAAAATGGGCTCCCCTTGTTCTATAATATAGGGATTCGCCCAAAAGAGGGGTACTGCATCTCTTCTTCTTTAAACACGTTTTCTGTAGTCATCCTTGCTCTTCTTCTTGTCTTAGTGCACTTAAAGGAGGGAGACCTGAGTCACAAGAATTGGATCTGGACTGGACTGGCTCTAGAGCCATGGTCTGAGGAATTCTGAGGATACTTTTAAACATAAATCAAAAGACTCTTCTGGCTCAGATTAAAGCTATTTCTTTTCCTCCATTAGTGAACAGGGTAGTAGGACAAAATGCAGAATTGTTTTCAGCGTAGCAGAAAGAAAAAATCCTTTTTGCAGAACGATTTATTTGTAAATTCTGTAGAGACCTGTACTATACTGTTTGGCACTGGAGTAGGCAGGCTCCAGGCTCCATCTAAGATACATTCACTAATACTGTATTTGTGTATTTCAGTATTTGTGAATGTATCTTAGATGTATTTGTGACTGTATCTTAGCTGGCATCTTCTTCAGATCTCTGCATGTCAGGAAATTTTGCAAAACTGACCTAAAAGCATCTTCTATGATGTGTGCATATATTTCTCTCATTCCCTCTTGCCAACAGAATCTAGTAGTTGAAACATATTAGCATGCATTTTGTTTGTATACAGTCAGCTGCCTATGAACATATATATACACAGAAAGTGTTTGGTAGCTTTGCGACCTTGAGGTATGAGCCATTCATCATTGACTAGCCTAAGAATACACATCCTGGTATGTTTTATTCATAACCCTATATGTGTGTGTAAATATACACATATATGCAAGTAAATATTCATTTTGTACATATTACACATTATAATGAATGAGACTTATAATTTGAAAAATGAAAGCCAGTGGGGAAAATTCTTACAAGCGACTACTGTTTTCTCCTTTGATACCTTTCTAAATTGATGTTTCCATCTCATTGTTTTTGTATTTGTTTTTAACTTTATCTAAAAGATTTTAAAATGGGGTATTATTTAACAAAGAAGAAAACTTTACCACTTTCTCATGTAAAGCTAATGTGACAATAAAACTGTCAACAAGGAGGCAAGATAAGTCTCACAAAAATCTTGAAACCTCTAAGTGGAATTTGCATAAAATAGTTCTGGTATTATTATTCACTGTTCTTTCAGTGACAGATATGTCAAGGCCTTAAAACCTAAAAGAACAATTATGCTATTGTATCTCTCGGAGGATTCAAGGGGTGTGTCTTTGGTGAAAAAGTGCTATTAGAGCTTTGAAAAGCAGTAAAAAGACAGCCCAAGGGGCTCTTTAGCTAGTCATTTTAAAAAGAATGCCTGGGCTTTAAGTGTCTTAAAGTACATTTATTCAACTCTTACTTTGTGCTTTAAAAAAACTGCTAATAATTAATGGCTGTAATATTTTTTTTTACATTTGCATTAGCTATAAATAAAAACTCTTGATAAAACCTTTATTGATTAACTTAAACTGTGATTCTCTTGTGAATGCGTCTGTATTTTTGTCAAGCATATTGCAAAGAATTATATATAAGCTTTTTGGTTAAGCTAATATTGAGGAAATCATTGAACAATTATAGACCAAAACAGGAACTAATCAGTAAATCCATTACTTGAACAAGCTAGCTTAACATAACATGTCTGACATTAAAAATGAGGGATTGATAAGTAATGTATCATTACAGCTGGATGTGCCATAAAAGTCAGCAATCCAAATGTAATTTTATATTAAGCATGTTCACGATTTTAGCTTTAGACTTGTTGGAGTTTGGGTAAAAATATGTATTTTGAAGTTCTTACTAGAGAACAAGCTGGAACAAGCCTGTAAAGTATAAAATCACTAAGCAAAGAAAGACGATGTAAAATAAGTATAAAAAATGGATTGGACTCAAGAATATGGAGCAGAGAGACATCAAAAAGAATTTAAATAGGGAAAATCAAGACCTGAATTAGCAAACTTTAATTGTTGCCGACACTAGCCAGCTAATAAATGTACTTTAGAGTAAGACCAAAAATGGCATGAAATTAATTTTTTTCATACCCTTCACTGTAGAACAGTGTAATTATGAACTTGGCAGCCAGGTGCTAGACTGGCCAGAGACCAGGTTAATATACAGTATTTGATTATAAAACGATTCATTATAAATATGGCAGGTCTATCTCTTTCTTATCAGGATTGTCATATATCAATATAAAGTAAATGAGGGAAAAGTTCTGGCCTTAGCCAGCTATTTTTGTTATGAAAGCATGCATTGCTATTACATATAGAGTACACTGAGGTGATATTCAGTTCCCACAGTAATAGACTCTTTACAGCTACTGGAGATACATGGAAACTCTTAGAGCAGTCTGTTTAAAACAGGAAAAACTGGAGAAATTATTACACTTTAAATTTTAGAACAGACAAAATACAACAACTTCGATTAAAATTCTTATAAATAACATCGCAAGTTAGTAATTTCGTCTTAATGTTCTTTAGATATTCTATACACTAACTATAGAAAATACCATAAAAGCCAGAGTAATGCTAGCTATTTGGAAAAATTAAGCTGTAAAGTTTTTAATGGTGACCACTCTAACAGAGTGTGAGTGGTTAGAAAGTCTGATGAAGTATATGTAAGGTTATGCCCGTATAACTTCAATTTTGTCATGCCAATATTTAGGTAAAGCTGTCAGCAGTCAATTTCTGATTCTGGATATTAATCTATATTTTATGTGATGTTCACTTAGTGCTTAAGTACCTATTTTAATTAAAATCAGTATGAATCTTACAGGACGTAGCCTGCAGTTATGCCGGACTCAGGTTTTGCACTATGCAGTTCATTTTGCACTTACATTGCTGGAAGTTTTGTCATCTTACAGACATATAGAATCAGGGCTTTTGTTTTGTGATTTTGGTCACATGTTTGCTGTATGCGTGCAAACACGTATTTGTGCATAGATAAATAAGCAGAGCTGTGCTTCTGTATTAGAACTTAATTTATTGCAACACTCTGATGCTAGCACTTGGGCCAACATGCATTTTATCACACTATTAGGTGATTTAGGATTCTGCAAAAATATATTATGCAAGTGTGGATGGATAGCACTTTATAAACATAAGACTGAACCATACCTCTTATCTGTCCTTGAATTTTAGGATTGTCATTGACTTTGCATGAAAAATTCTCCCTAGCCTTCCTCAATGTACAGTAGTATTGTCTTTTAAAGATTAGGATTTATAAAGCAGAACATAATTGTCAGATTTTAAAATACAGTTAGGCTTTCTTTCCAGCTGCATTCTTTGTTAAAAGCTGCTTAAATTCCTATATATTTAATGATGTCTCTTTAACGACTTTTCCTGATTTAAACCCTTTCTCCATAATTTAATTTTTCGTCTCCTTTTCTTTTTGTCCCCAGCTAATGTAAGAGCATTCTGACAGGACCATATTTAATTAAGGAAACAGACCAAATTCTGCCCTCAGTTAAAACCCATTCAGCTTCAAAGTTGATGGACAATGTGAAGCTGGAGACTGAGGTGGCACTTATCCTAGCTGATAGATTTTGTAAAGCAGCAGGCAATGAGCTTGGTCAGAATGGGGCAGTGGTCAAGGCCTTGCTCTGCAAATCCAAAGTGGACAGGCAGGAGGGAAAGCACTTGCAGTTTTTTTTCTGAATGCTTCAGGCAAAAGTAGTCTCACAATCTCCATTCCTACCCCAGTGTTCTTACCAGCCTTTGCTGCACTTTTTCATATAGGCATTTCATCAGAAGAATGTACTGACAAGGAATTTAAAAGAAAAATAGGGCAGTGGCCTTGCTATTTGGCTAAAAAAGGGGTAGCAAGGAAGAGACCGTTATTTGTTTGACAGAGAAATAGGGAGTCAGCTGTCAAAGCTCTAACTGCTGCCAGGGTGGTGGCGAGGAGGTGCAATGAGGGCCAACTTGAATAAATAAGCAGAGCAAAGCTCTGAAATGGGGAGAAGGAGCTTAAATGTCATAATCGGGGATTGATGGATTCAAGGTGTGGGAAAGATACATCAGGTCAGACTGAAAGGCAAGGCAGATGTTCTTTAGTTGTAGAGGATTGTACAGAGAAGAAGGTGATATGAATATGTGGGAGGCTAGAAAGGAAGAGCTGTAGTGAAGGAGGTCATTAGGGTAAAAGCAGAAGATAAGGGCCTGAACAAGTGTTTTAGAGATAGGCTCAGAAAGAAACATCTGACTATTGAAGACACGATTCAAGGAGAAATGGCAGAATTTGGATACAGCCTGCTTATAGGGGGAAAAAATGAGAAGAAAGAAACCAAAGAACCTATCAAAGCTGTGGGCCTGACCAAGAGAAAAGGTTCTGGTTTTATTATACACAGAGAATGATGTCAGCATGAGAGGCACTCACAATAGCATTTCTGAAATGTGACAGTGCTAATGGGTTTGCAGACGTGTGACTCAGAGAAGTTGGCCCATTTTTCTTCTGAAAGAGGATGGACTTACCTAGATGACAGAAATAGCTATTGTCCCAGATGTACCATCCTTGCTCTCACAGAATTCTCTAGGAATGGCTCTTTCAGGCATAGCATTTCTGTTCTCTAGAAGAGAGTCTTCCTTTCTCTAAAAGTCTCTAGAAGTCAACATGCATCTTTTGGATAGGTATATGTAAGTACAGAATTATACCCTGTATGTCAGTAGGTTTGTTCACTTTGCCATTAATATATTTGCCATGTGGTATAACCTTTTGTGTTAAAATTAGAAACACGTATGGCAGATGCTTCTTTCAGCCCCTCAATGTCCAGTTCTTTTGAACGGGGAAGGAAATCTCCAAGAAATATTAATTAATCTGCTCAGATTACTATACTACAGAACATTTGTTTGTGTCTTGTAATGTCTTGGTGTGGGTGAGGTATTTAAGTTGATATGGAAAGTGTATTAAATATTTAAGGTTGTGTGTCAGCCTACTAGTTTTGGAGCTTTGGTGACAGGAACTATTATTTATTGTATATCATGAACAACACCAAGTACAAGAGGGCCTCGACCTGCTAGTCCTCCAGGAGCTGCTGCAATAAATAATAGTAGTTGAGGAACAGTCTGCCGTTCTAACACATTACTGTTATTGTTGTACTTTAAAGTGCAATGGGAGGATCATTTTGATAGTATTTACTGTTTCTGGTTTTTGGTGGTTGATATTGTCCTTATTACAGTAAATTCAGCAAAAGATGTTGTGTCAAGCCCTGACCCTGGAAGTTGCTGAAAACTCCAAACTTCTAATGAGTGCAGGTGTGCTCCAGGTGGTCGGCATCCTTCACGATCAATCTCTATTCAAATATACTCATACTCACATACACACGTGCCCCTACTGTAAATTGGGCACAACACTTGATCATCTGTGGGAAACAATAATAATACCTGAACTCTGTGGTAATACCATCATTCTAAAGAGGGGCAATGGCTAAACAATAGTACTAAACTGAAGCTGAGAACATTGTGGCATACTAAATGTTGTGCTGCGCTTTTCTATGCAATATTCTGCTCTGTCCTTCATGGACCAGATCGGTCTCCTGTTGCATTGCCTTTTTTCAGATATTCCTTCCAGAATTGGGCAGTAGGTGTGGGAGCTGGAGCTACTCTCCAACATTCAGCTGAGAGCACTTCTCTTCCTCCCACCAAAATGAAAGAACAGAACAGTTCTGCCTTGCTTATGGGGTCAGCTGTAGGTCTAAGGGCAGGTTGTGCTGCATTATCAGGGCCTCAGGAGAATCCTGGAATTGGTCCTGTCTCCCCAAAAAGGCCAGAGGGAAGGTGAGGAGTTAACAATGGAATGAGAATAGACCCCCAAGTTTACCTTCTCCAAATCCAACTGAGTCCTTGCCCAAGAGGTTTAGTAGCATGTCTTAACTTGATGGTATCTTAATACTTTCTGGGCATCAATATTTTGAATAATTCAGATGGTGTCACCTATCATTAATCTATGCCTCCTCTGCCAGTCAGGATTCTGACATTGTCTGTGGGTGGGTAATAAGAGATCCAGTACCTGAAAAAGTTTCATTGTACTCCCTGCTGTTTCAGATCTGAAAAAGGGCTTGCATGCCTGAAAGCTCATCTGTTCTTTTCTAACTATGTCAATTGGTTTAACAAATTCTATTACCTTTCTGTACTAACCCTGCCTCTAGTCTATTGCTCATTGCACTGTGCTTTTTCCTCAATTACCCTTAAATACAACCCCTTCCTCTTCAGTTTTCTACTTTTTTCCTGTCTTCCTATTTTTCCTTCTGTCATCCCTTTTCATATATTTATTTCTCATATCTGCTGCCCTGTTTCATTTTAAAAGTCAGAACGTAAAACACAAGTTTAAAAATTACACCTGCCGACTATGCTGGTTTTACTGTCTTGGCCTGAGTCGCCTTTCACACCTATAAGGCTTTGTCTTTTTCGTTCCATTTATCTTTGCTTTTGAAGGCTTCAGCATTCTCCTAATAGCAGCTTGTTTCGATGGATAGCAGCATTGCAGGACAGACTCTGAAAAAACGCTAGTTAGAGTAAGATTTGTCTTGACAAAAATGTCAGTCAGAAGAAGTTTGATCTGACAGTATTTTCATCTCACGATTTGGAGGAAAAAGTACTTTGAAAATTTTCAGAGGAGACCTGAAAATCACTCAGGAAGGTAAATATTGAAGTTTATTTGATTTTTTTTTTCTTCCCCCCAGTCATTGAGAACATGCCATTACTAACAAAGGAATTCACAGAAATTATCCAGTCCAGAGTGACTTGTCTATTATAACGTTTCAATGCACTACGCAAATACTTAACTAAAACCATTTTTCAGCTGGAATGAAGATTAGGAGTATGCAACAGTTTTTATAATTGGAGACCATTCTGTAATTATCAAACGATCCATAAAAAAAGAAAAATTAGAAGTTTACATTTTAAAATATTTGAAATTGCAGAAAAGCACATTCCAGGAATCTAAACACATTCAACTCTTTCTTTTGGAAAGTAATGTCACTTTTCTTGTCCCCTTTATATTCCTTTCATTCCTATTATGTAAGATCTTATGGTTTTGTATTGAAGGCTTTTTCTAAGGGTCTTTTTTCTAAAAATATGACTAGGAATTCTTAAGTATGCAATCCCACTATTCTGTGATCCTACTGCTGCTATATTATTTAAATTGCAACGGTTCCTGTAAAACAAATGGATTCTGTAATTTCCTGACTTTTCTGGAGCCTAATGATTTTGTCTTTTCTCTCCTGAGCTTCTGGGACAAGCAAAGTGGGTGATATATTTTACTATTTCCTCTGAGGGTTGGAAGTTTTCTCTGTTTCCTGCTGGTAATATTTGTAAGTTTTTGACTTGCTATATGGCTTTGGAGAGGGTGTAAGTAGATTGCAGCTCATCCCAGACATTCTGTCAAACTTCAGTATTGATTTTGAGGAATTATCTTCCCCTTTTTTAGGTGATTGTGCATCCTGCATGTCTCCTGGAAGGTAGTGTTTGGAAGAACTTGTTGGCAATGCATCAACTTACATGGCCACTAGAAGTCTTGGTTTCCCTATTTCCTGTGGTTGCAGTGACATCTCTTATTCAAGAATCAGGAAGGCGGAGAATCAAGAGCAAGAGCTTACCAAGAAAGCCTTGAGAACAGCCTCTGCAGGTCAGCTTTAGGCAAATTATTTTAGTCAGGTCTTCATTTCCCTAGGGAGAAATTGGTTGAAAAAGTAGAAGAAGGTAGGACAAGTTATTTTTGTTAGCATTTTTGGTGCAGTCACTGAAGAATGACAGCTTTCTGAGAAGACAGTAGGTAGAATAAACATTTATTACACTCTCTTTGGTGAGGAATGAGAACAAGGAAAAGAAAGAGAGCAGGTGTTTGAGTTTACATATAAAGATATAAAAAATGGCAAAAAGAGGGAGTTTTGGTTGTAACACACATTTCATTTTCCTGTTTTCTCCTCAGACTCTTTGTCTTGCATTATGTTTTGAAAAATGGATGAAGAGGGCTTAAAAGGTAACTTTTATCCATCTCTCTCATAAAGTTTACACTCCCACTAGTAATTTGGACATAGTTTTGCATACAAGTCTATTGCAAGTAAAGTATTGTGACATTTTCAATACATCCTTGAAAAACTTTCTGATTATTCTCTTTCCTGTCTCAAAATTGTTCTTACCTCCCCAAGACATCACAGGGAAGTTAATGTAGAAATGACCTGTTGGAAGATTTCTAAGGAGCTGTCAAATCAGGCACATAACTGAAGGCAAATTTGAACCATTACTGTAGCCTATCACTTCCCCATCATACTGGAAATATCTGTCAATGAATGTACTGAAAAAGAGGTATTCAAATCAACTTGTTGCAGTAAACAATACTGCAGCAAAAACAGTATTATCAAATTTCATGTGACCTTTTGAGAAAAGTGCTAATTTCATGGCGAGTTCTAGGAAAAAGTGCCAATTTCATGCAAATTTAGAGGGAAAAGATAGATTGGAAGGTTTCACTTGGGAAGTATAAAAGCTGTAATGACTCTAAAAGATATACAAGCCTAATAATCATGAAAGCAACACTCTTTTACTAGCGTATATTAATCGCCTCATATCATGCTGGCAAAATGCAGAAACTTGATGTTTTACTCCATGTATGATGAAATGCAGCTTTACATTAATTTCCAAACAGGTCTAAAAATGGATTCTTAAATCAGTGTCTTTTAGAGTTCTCTGAGGGCTCAGATAGTTCTGCCTCCTTGTTGTAGCCTAGAAGTATCAAGGTCATCCTGAGTTTAGATGTCTAGCCCATGTGAATTAACAAGTGTGGTTGATTATTTGAACAGACTATATGAGGCTGAGCCTTCTGTTATTGCTCCTTCTCTTTTTACTCTTTAAGGTTTATAGGGGCATGGGCAGAGCACACTGTATGAAAGCAGCACATTCAGCCAGTGGCGGGAACAGTTTACTGTTGAATTTGGAATGAACATAAAATAAAAGGCAAGAAAAATCAGAATAGGTTTTGTGATTATTTAGATTTTCAGTGATTTACTTGACTTCTCTGCTATAATGTAATTGGTGAGAGAGGTGAAAAATGTAACATATATCCTTCAAAAGGGCAGAAACTGTGGAATTTGGATCTGTCTGCTCCCAGAATTTCACTCAATCTTTCTCTGGAAGTCTTGTCTGTTTTCAGTGGAGAATGCTAATAGCCAGACTGAAACTATCAAAAGAATATAGATAGCTTAATATAATTTTCACAAGACAGGTAGTGATAGCTGCTCATATGTGGTATGAGCATTCTACCACCATTAGCACTTGAACAACTGAGATTGACTCTGGAGCAGTGCTCAGATTTCAGGTAGATTTAGGCAACTGTTCAAGCCCCTTGGTCCAGATCTTGGAAAGCTGCAAAGCTGCTCTGTGGTGTCAGCACCAAACTATAGAAATCTCTAAAGCTAGTCTTATTCACGCTGTTTGTCACCTTGAGATGCAATTGCATGAGAATGAATGATATTGCATGTTTTTAGCTGTGCTGAACTAAAACCAGAAATACGTTTTCATAGATCTGTGTACAACAGAAGGAATAGAATTACTGAATGAAGGATGTTTACCATCTCTGATCTGGTATCTCTTTTCCTTTGAAATTTGCTGTTAAGGCTCCCTCATGTACATTTGCTGATTATTAATCTCTCTAACTGTGCTTGAATTAGATTATAAGTTGCCTAAAATAGCCAGAAACTAAGAGAATCTTTACGGTATTCCAACAGTTTCTCTGCAGAGTCACAAAAAAAAAAAAAAAAAAAAGAAAAGAAATATATGTCAAAATCAAACTGTGTGACCTCAGCTATCCCCAAAGTGGTTTGAAGAAGAATGAGGAGATGGACTATAACCTGGGTATAGTGTAGAAAGAAATTGTATAGTGTCCCTCATACAGAATGCTTAATAGAGAGATGACTCTTTATGGAGTTGTAACTTTAAAAGGCAGTTTTATTGACTTACAGAATACCTCTAAGTCCAGCAAAAGATTAAACATTATCTCAGAGAAGTCCACTATAGTTTAGCAAGAGATCAAAGACTTCCATTAACAGTGCAGTAGGAGGTAAAATATATATATAGCAAAGGTTTATGTAGCTCTCATGAGGCCCCTCTAGGGAACTGGAAGAGACTCAGTAGGTGAGAAGAAGATAAAGAAAGGGGGGAGATGGGTGGGCAATTATTGCCAGTCTAGAAGGAGGAGGCAGATCAAATTATTCTAATGGTAGTTTTTAGGAATACATCTCGAATGCACAAGCTGATGGCAATAATTGAATGTGATAAAATCCTAGACAGTGAGCTTTCTTTTAGCACAAACATGTCAAGACAAAAATATCAAGTCATATAAAGACCCTCCACCGCCTTCCTGACATCATGGTTCAACATTAGTCATGGCTGGCAAACTTATTGAAACAAAATTTTAAAAAAAAGCTACAATGAGAAAATGATGAAAACTGTCTCCTATTTTTCTACTAGTTGTGGTTGAGACAACTTCTAGAAGTGCATCATTTTTGTAAATACTTAATGAAATAGAAGTTAAGAGAGAATATTATCACAGTTCTAAAATCCTGGAAATAATGGACAGTCTAGGTAAAGAGTCTAGTTGAGGCCATAGATCTGCAGCAAAAACTAGCATGCTAAAACTACAACAATAATTAAAAAGTTATACTTTTTGGCTTTCATGATTGTTGTTGGTAAAATCTCAAAACACTTCAGAACAGAGCACAGAATATGGTCATCCTCTTTGCCTGAAGATGAAAGGAAATCAAGAGGGCTGAGGAGCCAGAGGCTCACCTTCAGTCACAATGAAATTTTGACAGTGCTTGAAAAAGTGTTCCTGCCTTCTTGCTCATGTCTTGAGAGCTGGACTGACCTCTCTGCACCCAGCACACTGTGTACCTTCTGGGCCCAGGGCTGAGGCTGTCTATGGATTTGCAGATAGCATAGAAGATAGCGATTACAGAGCATGATTCTGACCTGCACCAACAGATGTGACAAAATTGTTATAAAAAAAATAGCAGAGAGGGCCAGAAGAATAAGTACTTTAACACCAAATACCTCCTTTAAAATATGGAAGGAACGGGTGAGGTCACTAGCCAGGGAGCAAGGACAGCCAGGGCCCTGTAAGGGTTTTGTAGTCATCTGGGTAATCACATATATATTGTTTGATACAGTGAAACTGATGGCTACTGGTTACTGCAGACTTGGCATACAAAACTGATAGTAATGTTACACCTGATGGGAAGCCAACACACATCATTGGTACAGGTCAGTGCTGATGAGCTTTGGCTAAAGGCAGTGAAAAGAGTGAACACCATCAACTATGTTTAGCTTACAGTAGAAGGGAGCGAACCACACCCAAAACACAAGAAGAAAAGCATGTTTCCATTTAAATCTGCTATAGACAATTTTTCAATGCTTGCAATATTAAACTGAATGATATTAGCTGGACATCAGGGTTCAGGATCTATACTTGGTTTCCAAGACTTTAAAAAGTACATTTATGGGAAATAATGTCACTTCTGCCTCCTTCTCCCACCTCTCAAAAATCCCAGTAGCTTTCTTTATGCTCTTATGAAGATCTAGAAGGTATAACTTCATATACATTGAGTTTTGTTTATTAGAAAGAATTAGATCCTTTGGCAAATGAATCATCTACCATGCCACATCTTTTCTTCCTTAAGTGGGTAGAGCCTTAGGCCTTGTAGCAAATTGTACGGTACACAATTTTTGAAGTTGAACCAATTTTATTTCTAGTTCACAAATTATTTGATTGAGTCAAGTGCAGTCATGAGGTGGAAAAGTGGTGATAGATGACTATGATAAATGCACTTTAAAGAAAAGTGCCCCAAGAAAGCTGTGCAGATGTATTCAGCTGCATAATATAAGATTTCTATGAAAAGGGTAGCCATTGAAATGCTAGAAGAACTCTAATGGAATCATAATTAGTGCAAGCTACTTGCATCCTGTGCAAAGCCAACTTTCCCTTGTCACAGATAAGAAAGTAGTAGTATTTTAGTAAAGCTTGATTCTTTGCTACTTTTATTTCCAAATGGACTTTAAATTAAACCCTTTCTCAGACAATAATTGGAGATTGGAATTGCCTGCTAGAGCTGTATTTGGAATTGTGCTTGCTATATACGTAGCTTACGAGATGCTGAAATTAAGTTTTGATGTGCAGTGGTGTGGGTTGTTCAAGGACCCTGGGCTGTTACTTGGGCAGCTAGTACCACGGACTACATGTTCAACTGCTGTTTCTGTCTGAATTAACTGCATTAAAGTGTCTTGGGTACTTCACACTGAAGTCACTTTTCGATTTGCAATCTGGATGTACCGACTGAATAATGCAAGCACTGAGTGAAAATAAAGAAAATGAGTGATGTTGGTAATTTATCCTGAAAAGAGAAATTTTTTTTGCAGTCATAGGATTTTGGTGTTAGGTTTTGGCCCAAGAATTGTCCCTGAAATCTGAGGCACTTTAGGGTCTCCAAAAAGCAGGAAGAAAACTGATCAGTTTAGAGTGAGGATATTGTCTCCCACACTAGAGCTGCTCTTCTCTGCAATAGATGTGTGGATGGCTGCATCCCCAGTCAGGGCAAGGACTTCTGAGCACCTTGAAGCACTGCTACAATGAGCATTCATTTCTAGAACAGCAAGGCGGACCTGGTCATTCATATGCCTGAAAACATTCAATTTGGGTTTTTTATGGTTGTATACATAGGTCTTAGCTGTGCTGCTGCTGGCTGTAGTCTCACTGAAGACTGTATGAGCTAACAGTATCAGGGCTGAGGGCCAAACAAAGAGCAGTTGCAATGGATTCAGCAGAGGTCCATGTATAGCTGCCAGTTGAGAAACAAGTCCTATTTGTCAATACAATATAAAGAATATAAATGAAATCTGGAAAATCAGGTTCTTTAAGTTTGGCATAGTGCCACCAAAAGCAGTGGAGCTTCTCTGATTTATAGAAGATGAGCATCTCAACTGTAATATTTTATTATGGCATTTTAGTGGATAATTGAATATGAGGAAACCGTGCACATTATATAGATTTTTTTTGGAACAGCAAAACAGGATTTTGCCAAACTTTTAATGAGAAGTCATTCTTATTGTGTAAATTCCATTATTGTCGGTGGGTGAATGTGTAAAGCATGACTGAATCAATGTCACAGTCTTTATTTTAAACTGTTCTGTATTAGTTATCAAAGCATTTTCTGTAGCTCATTGCCCTGCTCAAATAGCAGGATTTGCAGCAATATTACTGGGTAAGAAAGGGTTAAGAAGTGAAAGATAAAGAGCTCCAAGTGTCATTGTTTTAGTACCAGTAATGTTATGTCTCTGCTACAGTGCATAAAGAAAAGAAGAAATGCTGACAAGAAAAAAATATCACACTTTAAAAAACTTTCTTGAGTCTAAGGAAGGTACTTTTAAATTTGTGCCAGTTACAGTAATTAGTAAACTTGTTCTTAATAGTGTTGTTAAAATGTAATTTTTTCACACTTTCTCTGACTTTGACACTGCTGCTTTTTAAACTTCATTTTGCACTTTGTTCCATTGTTCTTTAATCTGCTGCACTTTGCATTTAGTATCACTGAAATTTCGCACTTACTATGTCAATAACATCTGGCAAAATTGCCACCTATTAAGAGTAAGTGTTCTTTTTTCTCCTGTGAGAAATGTGATGGTGTATTATATTGGTTTCCCTTGAGAGGCTAAGGAGACAATTTTAAAGCAGATAAATGCATTAAAGAAATAACCTGAACTACAAGGGAAGGTTAACGAAAGTCAGAAACTTTTTACTTTTTTTTTTTCACCCTTTTTTTTCCTTTGATAAAAGCATCCTGTACATGTGGGGAGTGAAAAAATAGTTCAGTTATGCAATCTTTTGCACGTTTGGATGTATGTTACGTTTTGCAATGCTACTGCAGGACACCTTATGTTCTCATAGGCTTTTATCTACATCAATATTTTTCTGCCCATCTTGGATATGTGTCAGTTTAATGATGTATTGCAGCAAGTGTGCTGGTAAGTTGAGCATGGCTGGATGACTGTGAAAACACAGGAGTGGTTTTCCAGAGATGCTGTAGGCAGCAGTAGGCCTGGCTTTGAGTTCTCCACCTCCGTGGTCAAGCATTGTTCCAGTTCACTCATGCACAGAGCGAGCACCAGGCTCCTTCTCACAGCAGAAATATTCTACTGAAGGAAGATGGGATGGGTTGGAGTGAAGTCATCACCCTAGGCTCCTCTGTACTTACCAGCCCAGCTAGAAAACTTCCTGACCTTTTGCCATCACTCATAGCTGAAAGATTGACCCACTTTGGGCATACCATCTTCAGCAAGACTTTCCCGAGTTCTTACACATGCATGCCTGCATATAGTCTAGCCTTTAAAGTATAACATTTTCCTGAACTATATAAATATCTTGAGTATGCCTGTGATTCTTATAAATACATTGCTAGTAAATGAAACTGAGTTTACAGGATGAAGTACAGCCTAAGTGACAGACTTTTCCTTTGCCATGGATAAAATCCGGGTGAAACTGAGCCTCCACCCATGCTATACACATGCTGAAATGATGCTGAGCTTCAAATAATTATGCACAAGGCAAGGAAGGAAAAAGCTTGACAGAAGGAAATTCTGTAGCACTGTTTACACTATGGGGTCGATTTTCATAATACTCCCTCCCATGGCATTGCAGGAATGTGAGCTGGGAAGGGCTAAGGGAAATACAGAGTGTTCCAGAGACTGTCAAAGACATAGGGAATCTTTCCGTTGACTTTAGGAGAGCTTTGGCCTGAGCCTGCATTACAAATACAAACTATGTGGCCTCGTTGAAAAAAACAGGAGGGATGGGAACATAATGAACTGAGACACAGGGATGTGGGATTTTGGTACTTTGGCAGATGGCAGAAGGGCATTCCATGTCTGTAAAACCTCATGTCAGGACTCAGTGTTGCAAACACAGTGATATGTGGCTTTGCATGAGGGATGTGAATTTTGTGTCCAGCTACATGCTCAGCTCTAGTTAGCATAATGAGGACTGTGCATATATTGAATCACAGAAAGAGTAGACTTGAGCAGAAAAAGATCTGTCCCAATGGAAAAGCAACTTAACAATTAGACTAAAGAAATGGTTTGTTCTAAAATTGGTACACTTGACATTTATTCAGCGTATTGTTAAAGAATAAATAGATACATTCTTCATCTTCTCTGTACAGATACATGTATGAGACTTAAAAACATAAATGGATTGAATTTGTATGTTTGAATTCAAAAGAAATTTTACTTGAGTAAAACAACATGGGGATGACTGCAATGCCTTAGTGACTTTGATATATAAGATTATTATAGAATACATCTCATCTGAAATAATTTGAACTAACAATATTACAGATTTGCTATCTGGCTATAGTACAATGCATCTTACTATGGCTTTCAATTTGCATGTAATATTTATAATGGCATTTATTAGCTTGTTTCAGTATAAATCTACCCACGTGGTGTGTTACTGCTTAAATGTTGAATGTATGGCTTGGAGGACACAGAAATAGCAAAATAGAGCATGCTTGAACATTTTCACTGTTTTCTTTCTTCCATGTGTACAATTAAGGCTCAGATATTTGCATCTGAATTGATCCTGTATTGTAATATGGAGTTTACATACCACTGGTTACAAATAATGAGGTGGTGAAGAGCAACAATTGTATTTCTCCTCCCAGATTTTCTCTTTTCTTAAATTTCTCTTCTTCGTTCTTTATTGGCTGCAATTTAAAAATCTTTTCCCTGACATGAATGCATTTTGTTCTGACAAAGTGACTTTTCTGACACTTTTTATTTTAAAATAATTTCATATCAAAAAAAGATTATTCTTAAAAATACACAAATAAGACTTTAATGAGCACAAACATGAATCAAATGCTCGTGTGTTGTCCAGTGTTATCCAGCATGATACTGCAGGGCTCATTGTTAGCCTTCCTTCTAAAATTAAGTCACCTCCAATTTCTTAATTTAGAAAAGACAGCTTGTTTCCTTATTCTGAAAATCCACTAAGAATTTACAGTGTTGGTTCATTAACTTCCAGTTGGAGACAGAACTGCAGACTCAAGCAAGTTCTTAAGGTGACTGCATGACTAAACTGCCCCAAATCAGTTATTTTTCTTTTTAGAGACATGTTGTGGTAGATTACATGCAGCTAGCACACGTGAGCCTTGTTCACACTTTGTAATGCTGTTCTTGGTAGGTAGTTCCCATGATTTCCTGGGGAGGATTCAGAGAGTAAGTCAAGGTTTGGCAACTTTTCAAAGTTGAGGTGCCAGATGGTATTTTTCTTTCCCAAATTAGAAGTTAAGCGTGCTGTTAGAAACTCAGCAAGAGCTGGGAGATACTGCCTTTCAGAGAAGCAAGATGATGCCAATCACCTTATTGGAGGTATCATCTCTCTGCACAAAGCCGTAGTTTCTCAGCCCCTGTTGAGCACGGAAGGTAGGGGAGCCTCTGCCTCCCACAGGTGCCCCTCTAAAGATGCGCTTTGTGTCCCAGCTCCTGAGCCTGCAGGAGCCCTCTGCGTGCTGTTAAGAGACGGCCTGTGGACCATTCTGGCCATCCAAGTTGAAGGCTGGCGATGCTGCGATTAGAGCAGAGATGCCATAATCTAACCCTAGTCAGGGGAACAGGTCACAGTAGTCTCCCCATCTGATAGTTGTTTCTCTGTGTGCTCTCTGTTTTCATAGTCCCTATGTTGTGGCTATTTTTGAGGTTGTTTGCTTTTTTCTTCAAATTCAGATTTAAATAGGTAACTGAAAGGTCAGGCCTTCAGCCTATAGGGTGTATAGGCAGTTACATTTGCAGAAGGTGCTTCAGGGAAAACATGTTTGTTGCAGGTAGGCAAGTGATTTAGCTGCCAGCACCCATTTTCTGGCACCTGAAAGCTGGCAAAGACGATAGTCTACTTCCCTGTTCAGCTGCAGTCTGTCAGCTGAAAGCTGCTGCGCTTTGCATCTCGGAGTCTCTTCCGTGTCACCAGAGGTCACGATCCCTTGTCTGGGAATCACTGAACTCGTTCATGAGGGCCATCTTGCAAACTGGCAAACCCTGAATCTCCACAGAGATGCCTCATGACATAAGGTCCTTTAAGTCTCCTACTTTGTGAACTAACAGGAGCAAGAAATGTTAGAAAAATGGCACCTTCTATAACCTGTGAAGTTAGAGATTGTCTTGCACTGCTAATGAGTGCTTCCGCTCAGTGAAAGGGAAACAGAAACATCCCCAAAAGAGAGGGGAACTTTCTGAAGCAAGTAAACACAGATCTACAAAGGTGATCTGGCCTATCCTTCAGACCAAACGTCGGCTCGGCGCGCCTCAGCTGTTTGAATGAGGCGGGTGTAGCCAAGCCGTGGGTCCTGAGAGAGCCTCAGTAAGTGCTTACACGGCCCCAGTGACGAGTGCTCTCAGGCAACTAGTAGGAGCCCTGCCAGGTTATCTGGTTATTCCGGGGTGGCAGGAAGAGCTTTGGAGGACAGCGTCACTGAACTGCTTTGGCAGCCAGGTATCTGTCAGGTAGCAGAGTGGCCCACTGGTTTCTCAGGCAGGAACATGGCAGTTCTCATGAGTGTGGACATCAGTAGATCCAGATGTGACTAGAGGCTGGCGCGTGTCAGAAGGCTGTCGTCAGAGGTCCAGAATCTCTTGGCTACCGCCAACTGACAGCTCATCTCCTACCATATCAGAAAAAAAGAGTGCAGAAACCTACTTCTCCATCAACCTACCAACTTAACACCACTTTTAAACAAAAAGGAACGCAAACCAGCTTGACATTTAGAAAGATTGCTCTGATACAACAAATATGTTGCAAGCCTGAAGACAGGTGCATTACCACTGAGAAGGATTTTGTTATGAATGTTCTCATTACAGTGTGTCATGGATAACTAACAGCATACAGTTTGTGCCTTGAGGTTCAGCTTTGCTGTTGTTACATCGTTGTCACATGTTTTTATGTTAATCTTTTAGATTAAATGGTAAATATAGAAGTCTTTATTCAATTAACAAAGAAGTCATTAAGAGATAGTGATTGAAATAAAATGGTGAGAAATGTAAGTTCTGTATCCTCTTAAATATGAAATTACTGCATAAGAATGAACACATGCAGTACAGTAAGTGATGAAATACACCCAGTAGAGAGCAAAAGCAATCCTGAAACCTGTCCCAGCTCTCTATTCAGCAGGTAAATGTTCAGAATTTACTTAAGCTTTTTTACCCATTCTGCATGATACAGGTAATGTATATCCTAAGTCCTGCATGTGAATAGTCACGTGCATAATCTTAGGTATTTACTCTCTCATTGGTTTCAAAAGGACACAGTTTAAAGTTTGCTGCTGATTATAAATGTCTCACTGTAGTTTTTATCTGAAGTAAAATAATGGACTCTTTTCATATATTTATCTATCTTCCTTCTAGTAAAGGAGCCAACTGAGGGATGCATTTTAGTCCTGGACTTTTGTCGTAACCTGTATTCTGATCAGGTCTGACTATAATAATTATCCGTATTATTATTATTTAAGTGATTTCAATAGACTAACAGTAACCTGGAATAATGCAGCATGTGCATGACAGTGCCAGCCACCAAGGAAGAAGAGAACCTGCCTACAGAGCCAAAAGAGCAAACTGCAACCTCTCTACTTCTTAGACAGCTAGGAAACGTCTTCTCTGTCCTTATAGCAAGTAGGCAGATACGAAGTGTGGTAATTATCTGTGCCTTATCTTATCAATAATTAATACTTTTCACTTGCATTCCGTTCTCTTCTTTCTAGTTACTACACCTTGTTCATCACCACACTCGCTACATGTCTTGTTCTGTGCATTTCCACAGCTGTCACGTGTTTGTTTTCTTGTACTCTTCTTGGGCAGCAAGGCACACAGAAAATTTTGGATTATTTTTTACAATTTGTAGATCTCTAATATATAAAGCTAAATGTTTTGAAAGAAAGCAAGATCATGGTCATTATCATGGGGTTGTCGGCGGATTGTTTTCTCTGCACTACTCTGACAACAGCATGTCAGCTGCAAGTAAAAATCAGTAAGTGCTCAGAGTGTGAGTCTATATTGCTTTGCAGGTGTTTAGGTTATGTTGGTATTTTTCTTGTAATAGTCCTCTGACATATCAATTGTCTTATGCATTGCAGCTTCTTTGTACTGCGCAGGCATGTGCAATCTTACTGTAAATGCCCAGCAGGGCATTTAACTGAGCACCTTATTTGCCTCATCCTCAGAAGTACGTCTGCTGAGGATCTTTACCTCTATACTGACTGTGACGGCAGGACCGGGGCTGACAGAGCTCGGATTTTCTTTACCTTTCCATCACAGACAGAAGCTGCTCAGGAACCTATATGACCAGCGTAACTTAGCATAGCTTGGCAACAGCTCAGCACTGCAGTCAGACAGCCTGTTCTGGCTGCAGATGGTACCTTGATTTCTCCCTGCTTAAGCATCCCCTCAGCTCACACCCAGGCTCCTGCTGAAAGTTACTGCCTCCTGGGGTCTACCAGCATGAGTCACAGAACGGCTTTCTAGTCCAAAGTAGTCAAACTGATGCAGGTTAAGGAAACAGTTTTTATTGAATCAGGTTAGGGAGCAACTAGGTGAGCGAGCAGTGGCCGCGGTGAGGGAGCAGATAAGAGGGGAGCAGGTGAGGGGGGGTCATCTGCAGTAGGAAGAGGGTGCTTGAGTGCCACGAAAGTGGTGTCAGAACCCCTGCCAGTCTTCTGAGATGGGAAAGGGGAGAGATTTTCTGTGCCCTCCCTTCCTTTTTCCTGAACCAAGTCTAACGCTCATGTAGAAGTGTATCAAACGCAATGATAAAACTTATTTATTTATTATTTTAAGGAGTGGAACAGCTCTTACCCGGGTCAGTGAATGGTTTCTCTAATGTGCTAGTTACAGATCAAGTAGAGAGAGTAGGATAAACTGATTTCTCCCACTGGCTGCCTCTGTTTGAGTTCTGGTTTTGTATACTATGTTAATTGATTAGTTCTTTTTGCTTTTCCTTCAGCCGGATAATATCTAAGGCCTATACATGTTACAAATAGCTCACAAACACTCCATTTTCAGCAGTGATCAGCTCCAATCTCATGTGAAAACTATACATAGTTCTGGTCAGAACTTCAGCAGTAACAGCTTTAGGTAAACAAATTATTATAGGAAGTGATTGATGTACTGACTAAATAGGTTGCAATCTTCCCCTGCAGTAGGTGGTGCTCAATGCTTAAATAAAATTAAGTAGCGACACTGATGGGCATACCAGTTTTTGACTGAGTCCTAAAACCAAGGATGGACAATTTGTGATGAAAACAAAATCTATGAGAGAGCAGAGCCTTGTTTCATAGAGTGCATTCTGTCTACCTAACCTTTCCTTCTCCTTTTCCTTAAAAATACTCTTTCTAAAACTCCTCTGTATGCTCTCTTGCTGCAGGGCACTTGGTATATTTTATTGCAGAGGTGGCTGCTTTTCAGTGGTTTGTGAAATAGTGCCTGTATTTCAGTACACTTTAGGAAGGTCTCAGAATACCAGAAATGTTAAGTTTTTGTATAAGCAGTGCTATTTTTGGTGAGAAAAATTGATTGGTAATTTGTATAAACACTAACTTCACCTCTTCAGCTGCTGCTTCTAGAGCCTCAGAGCAAAGTGAAATCAATGTGAATTTGGCCCAAATGCTTTTGAAAACTCCTATAACTATCTGTATGTGTTTTAGGCACCAAAATACCTGAAAAGATGTGTTCTTCAGCTCTATGTGCTTGTGTGGCTCTGTGGAGCTTTAATTTGTTCACAGATCTAACTACTTGCACGTGCCCCTTCTCAGCCACAATGTTCTAACAGGTGTCCCGCTTGCAGAATTACCCAGCACTGCTGCTGCAGGTCTCTGCGGATGCTGAAGTTTGTACCTTGCCCTCTCTGACTTTCCCCGTTTCACCACCAGCTTTCTGGTTTCCTGAGCAAGCCTGGGGCTTTCACCAGCAGAGCAAGGGCATTGCAGATAAGGGGTATGTGCAGGCTCAAGCGCAATGATGAGAAGCCTGGTCCAGTACTAGGTCTTGAACAGAAGTGGTCATAGAAACTAAACGGAGTCCTCCATGTTCCTTTGTATTAAAATTTTGGAATTCATACTGGAATTTTAGATCCAGGCCATCCTTGAATTTTTAGGAAAATTTGGAGCAGGATCTGAATTTTGTGACTTATTTCTAGAATGGTCTTGAACTGGATGTCAAATTTGTGAGGTCTGCCCTGTCTAAGTACCTGGATATTGGCCAGGTGCTTGGATAGTATTGCCTTAAAAACTAAAAATAATTTTCTCCATAGTGAAAATGTCTGTTTTGAGACTTTTTTCAAAACAGCTGGTCTGGTTACCTAGCAGAATAAAAATGGGAATTGCAATAAAGAATGTGTGTTTGAAATTCTGTAGTTTGTTTTACTATTTGTAGATTTGCAGGTCATTATTAATGTTCCATAATAATACTTCACCTGGTTATAATACATATTCATTCCTTCATGTTTCTAAAGCCCTTTGAGAACCTAGTAAAGAGCCGCTAGAGAAGTGCAAAGTATTATTAAATGAGTTTAAAATTCCAGCTGTTTTCCCCGCAAAAGATTTTGCCTGAAGTAAGAATGAATATTAAAGAAAAAACAGAACTTTCTCTAAAGTGGATCTTTGCTGACAGCCTGATAAAAGTATATTTCTTGGCATGCTGTCCATCTCTTTTTCTTGATGACACTTAATTTTAGTTTGGTTTAGTTATTACTTCATTACTTTAATAATAGAAGTTCACCAAGGCTGACACTTGTCTCACAAGGTAAATCTCCACTCCAGTAAAAACGAAGTAAACCTCTCCTTTCCAGTCAGAAGAATATTCTTCTGAAATGTTTTTTTCATAAATATTGGTATAGTGTTTAATAAAGTCTTCTGTATAGAAAACATGCCTCTCAAGTAATATGTTGGTCTAAAAGCCTCAGAGATACAAAAATAAAATCCTTAGCTCATTACCTTAAACCTGGCATTTTCTAGATGCAGTGTTCTGCATGGCTTGGTTTTGTTTTATTTGAAACCATAGTATTTCTATTACTATAAAACCTGTTGAAACACAGGCTGTTAGTGTGCTAATGTAAATTGTAAAAAGGAACCTAATTTGTGTTGTTTTCTTAGGATACAATCAAGATTATTTTTTTCTTTGAAAAAAAATTACGATGATGTAACGGTCCATGAGTTAAACTGCAACCCTTTGTGTAACACGGAAAAAAAGCCACCTGAAATTATGTGTAAAATATGTTTTAGGCTGCAACAATGAACTCTTTCAAAACAATGCTGTCACTGTTTCAGTACTTTAAAGTGACACTGTGATTTTCAAGTATTAATAAACATCCAGGGGGAGCTAGGGAGTAGCAATTTTGCTTTTTCTAATGGTATATAAGGAAATATGAATACAGAGAAAAGTAGTACAAATGACTAATTCCTAATTTGGGGTTGAGGCTATTTTTACTAGGAACTTTTGATGAGAAACTGGTCAGCCATTCTGAGAGTGGTGGAAAGCCTGTCAAGGTCACTGCCAAGGACAAGAGAGTCAATTAGTATGCAGATCAGAGCCAAGGAGTTCAAAGGTATTGTTCCAATTCAATCACATTAGCCAGGCCAGTAATGAACAAACGGCATGACCTTAATCAGGGAGCCTGAACCACTCATTGAAGGAAAGTATGTGTGTCTGTGTATGTATTTGGGGGGGGACAGGAGGAGGGGTTAGGGTGGCAAAAAGGATGTGGTTTCTTTTGTTGTTGTTGTGTTTGGCTTGGGCTTTTTTTTTTTTTTTTTTTTTTAAAGGGACAGTAAGCCCAGTTTGCTTAATTAGCCACCAGTAATGGAAACTTATTTCTGGATCCCTGTGTTCTGAAGTACAAAATTGCTTTTATTTTTGGGTGATGGTAACTGAAACAGCCTCAAAAGGACAGGTGGCTAGAATATTTTAATAAAATGCATTCAGTGATATGCTAAAGGGTATGCAGGAGGAGGGAGATAACCTTATGTAAAACACCAAACCAAATTTTGCAATTACAGTTTCTCTCACACTGTGCTCATTTTCTTAAAGTCCACATGCAAGGAAAATTCTGGGTGATTTTTCTCCCTTAGATATAACATAAAGCAATCCACACTCTAGTTAATAAGGGAAATAATATTTATTTAGAACAAAACATATTTCTTTAGCACTTTCAGTCTGACAAATATTGCACCATACATAATTATATTTTAGATATCCAAATCACTAAGTTGTTTCATGCACTCAGCACAATACACACTGCACGTTTCAGTGTACTCGATTTAGTACAGTCAAAAAGCAGCATTCTGTGTTATATTCACCCTAACAAATGCCCACTCTATTATAAACTTACAAAATATCTCTCTCTGCTATTTTTCATGTATATGTATACACACTGAAATACTTTTACAGAAATGTGTACATACTGATGACAAAATAATAAAACAACAGGACATATCTGTACTCATTTATATATTGTAATGCTTGCATGTTTCTGTAAAGTGGTTTTTGAATGCATACTTAGGACTCTATTGAAATTTCTACGTAAATCAAGACTGGGTTTCCTTTTTTCTAAACTAACAATCAATTTGGTAGCCAAATATATTAAAATAACACTTCAAAAGGTAACATTTTTCTGTGGTTGAAGAATGGAAATTGTAAACACATACTTTCTGCATGTGGAAAGATAAAAAAAATACTCCGCAAGAAATCAATATTAACTGTGAATGATGCTTAAAATACATTCACATGGTTTACCTACAAGTTATTGTTTTGTGTTTATATATACAATAACTTATAAGTTTCCTATACCTTTCTGGGTAATATTTGTTCAACAATTACTTCAACTGGAGCAGATTATCAAAGAAAGCTGCAGGCTTCATTGGGGAAACTGTTTGCAGAAATCACTTCATTTCTTTATAAATGAATCATGATAGGCAACTAAGATTTTAGGAATCAAGGGGGGGTTGGTTGTTTTTTTTTTCATTCTCTTCCTCTCTCTTCTTTACTGGGGAGGTAGTTCATCATATCCCACTAAAACGGAAGATGCATAATAGAAAAGAAACTATTCTAGGCTATGAAGCACCCTAGGGGTTCATGAATGTTGGGGGAGGAACACTGATTATACAATGCAATAACATATTGAGACACTATTTCAGTTTTACACTTGGTATCAAGTAAATACAGGATATCTCACCCATGAAGGGTGATTATCTTTCATGAAGGGAGGAAATGAGTTATTAAGGTCTTTCTCAGGAGCAAAACAAGGATAAGAATCTTTATTAATGTAAGAAACAATCTGTTTGTTTGTTGGGTTTTTTTTTTTGTTTTTTTTTTTACCACCACCCCCCACCCCCTAATATACTTCCGTTTTAGCAAAGATCTGTGTTTTTTTGTCTTTAAATTGTCTATATCTCAGAATGGAACACATATCAGTTTTAGCTGACACCACTGCACTGCTTGAGAATATTGTTATAAAACATGTGCTCATTGCCATTTTTATCTAGATCACAATTAATAACATTTTTAAGCATGCAATGTCTATCTAGTCCCATAAAAACACTTGTAAAGTATTTGATATTTTATTTGAGGCTATTAAAAGATTGTTTAAAAATAAACATATACCAGCAGAGCAGAATTTTCACATGATTATTCAGATAGTCAATAGGTCTTCTTTGATCATATTATTATGATGCTTCTGCTGGATTTCAGTCTAAGACAGGCATATTTTTTCCTGTCTCTCTCTCTCTGTCTCTCTCCCCCCCCCCCCCCAAACAAGGTCATAGATTTTTTTAAATGAGGACTAGAAGTTCCAAGTACAAGATTAAGTAAGTTCTAACAGTGTTATAAAAGTAAGTGCTTTTTTCTATAATAAAAGGTGTTTAAAAGGTTCGCTACAGCTTTAAACAGAATTACAATTTACTTCTTTCAAGTGTCCAGGCCATAAATTCTTCTCAATTCCCTCTCTCTCTCCTTGTCGGAATTAATGAGATCAGATTTGATCAGGGCAGTGATGTGTTCAGAGCCAAATCACACAACAGCGCGCGTGCGGTAATGGAATTTGCATCTAATGCATACATAAATCAAACATCTTTCTGGACATTTTCATATGCATAATGTCATTTCATCCAGTTCTCTCTGTGCAGAGGGGGAGATTTTTCTCTCTGAGAGAATGACTTTCTTTAATGCTTTCATTTTATTTTCGCTGACTACAATCCCCGAGAATGCGCTCGGTCGGAGAATCTTTCGGGGCGCGGTTGACAGTTCCTTTTCCAAGAGGGGTCCTTCACATTTATCATGCCTCTTCCTCGGGGGCTTTGTTATGCAAATGTGGCTGAAATTGATAATTCCAAAGTGCTTCATTTCGGTTCCTTGGCGGTTGGAGATGGTAGATAAAAAGAAACTGACAAGACACACTGATTGCCCTCAATGCTTGTAACTCTCTTGCTAACAAGGCTCGATATTGTTAAAAATTCCTATTGTTATCAGGGTGGCAGTTCCATTATGCAGGCCTTGCAAATTTCTCATTTGAATATTAACCCCTTAATCACCCTGCTCCCCTCCCCCCAGCCTCAAATCGGTTGCCATCGAATGGGTCAGAACACAAAACAGTAAATTATTGCCCTATTATTAGTGCAAAGTGTGTGGCGAGGTTTTTTGTTTGTTTGTTTGTGGGTTTCTTAAACTACCTCTATTAATCATTTTTCAATGAGAATTTTTTACCTTAAAAAAATGCTTTAACAAAACAGGTCTAGCAGAGACAGACAGAACTGGGTTGTTTCAAGTTAGGGTTGGGAGAATATTTACATGGAAATATCTGTTTGCAGAAGTCAAATTCAGTTGCTCCTGGAGAGTGGAGAAGTTTCATTATTTTTAACTTGGATGTACTTGCACTTTACGTTCTAACTTAGGTAGGCCTCAGGGAGGGGATAGCGTGTCTTTATATACCATAGTTAAAGAAGGAGATTTTTAGCTGTCTGTCCTACTGGCTGCAATATCCCTGTCTCAGGCTAGCTAGCAACTAACTTCCAGCCTATAGACAGGTGACTAAAATAATGGGGTAGAGAAAAAAGGAACTTGAAAACTACAAGGAATTCTGGAGCTGTGGTTTTTTTAACCTTGAAGGACATGTGCCTATAACTTTACTTCCACAGTTAGGCACTTCTGATATTGACAGATTTCACTTACATACTTATAAAATACTGTTAAGTGGAAGGGGAAAGACCGATTCGGGGACCTGATGCTGCAGCTGCGGTGGTTCACAGGAGCTTTGCTGGTGTCTTCAGCGACCGCTGCGTCAGGCCCTGGAAATGACATACAACCCGGCAATGGCAAGTTCAAGCTAAGGATTAGGTCACGCTGCAAAAGAGCATGACTGCTTGCTAACTGATTTACTCATTGATTAATGAAATTTCAATGTCTGGAATTTCAAATATCCCTCTAACATTCCCCCCCATGTGTGTCCGTAGAAGGTGAATTCTTTCCCACCAAGCACATGCCTCCAGGCCCATATTACAATTACAGGTTAATTTTAGTTTGTCATTTTTCTGGGGACACCTGACATGGTTCAAGTTAAAGTAAATCTTGGTGAGACAAAGGTAAGTACTGCAGATGCTGCAAAGAAGTGGGGAAGGGAGGAATTGGCACTGTAAAATGAAGCAGAGTTCACTGTTAGCACCAGGCAGCTGCAACAATATAATATTTCTCTACAATTACGAAGAAGATGCATCTCAACCAGCTCATGTCAAAGGAATGTCAAAGTTTTCCACGTTCTTAGTTCTGAAGTCTTGCAGAGCTGTGTCTGCCAAATTATAGTAAATGAAAAAGACACTTGCACAACAGTAACCTCTTTTATATTGGACCAAGGATTTCTCTTCCTCCCCCTATTAGAAAAAAAAGAAAAAGAAAAAGAAAAAGAAAAAGAAAAAGAAAAAGAAAAAGAAAAAGAAAAGAAAAAGAAAAAGAAAAGAAAAAGAAAAAGAAAAAAGAAAAAGAAAAAGAAAAAAAAGAAAAAGAAAAAGAAAAGAAAAAGAAAAAGAAAAAAGAAAAAGAAAAAGAAAAAAAAGAAAAAGAAAAAGAAAAGAAAAAGAAAAAGAAAAAGAAAAAGAAAACCTTCTCATGTTATTGCAGGAACTCTTGGGAAGCTCATACTTCTTTCTTTCATTTATAGGTGTGATGGCAGATTAAATCCATGGCAGGAAACAGTGATAATGCCCACTGTAGAGCCGTGTGAGTTACAACAGTTAAGTTTCCCATGTTGGTGCTTTTTCTTTCAATTATCTGAAAACACTCTGTTAATTTTTAATGTGTTCATACCCTCATTCTGTTACCAAAACTGCTACCTTTCCCCCCCTTCTTACTTCAGAAATAGATTTCCCTAAACCTGGCTGCTGTAAACTCATTACATGATTCTATCATTTATTCTGTCCATTAGAGTAACCAGTGTTAGTGCTTTTCCCCCCACTTGAGTCTGTCAAGTACTGTTATTTATGCTCAATGGTATTAATATCTCTGGTTGTATGATGGTTGTGCACTCAAAATCACTAATACAATCTAAACTTGGCAATAGTGACTGCATCAGCTATCAATAATCAAAAAGTCTCATGCAACTTGTAAGAATGAATAAGAGTCAATAATTACATAAATATAATTAATGTCTTCTGCTCGCTATAAAGAACCATCAGTAGTGCTGATGGCTTTAAAAAGATCCTCCTTTTCAGAATCAGAGAGCATGCCTGTATTATAAATAAGAGAATGAAAGATCTGACAGTATGATTTTGAATGTTTCTTATTTTCAGTTACCCTTGGCAATGACTGCTGTAACCTGGCTGTATAATGTTATCTGCTGTCTTTAGGTAGAAGAGGGCTTAAAAGTTGATTTTTCTTTCACTGCTTGATTTCTGTGGGTTAATTTCACCAACAAAAGGATTTTCTGTTTTTCTGTAACAAGAAAACCTGTTAGGTAATTTGTGACCATAGAATTAGAGCAATACAGCTACACTAATATATATGCAATGGCTTCATTATGCATAAGAGCAGGCACTCTTTACTTTGCAGCCCAAAACACACAAAGCACCCATTAGAATGAAGAGGCCTGTGATGTCTCTTCATGTGCAGAGTGTAAAGGTACATGAATGTCCTTGCTTGTTGGCATTTAATTTACCAGTTGCCTCTGTAGTGGAGCCTTGGCAGATTCAGCTTGAATCTGAAAGACAGGCTGTCATACTGAGAGTCTGCTGCCTACTGCTGAAATTGAGAGGCTTGGCAGATATGCAAACAGTAACTGGGTTTGAGTTGTTTTGATTACAAGTTAAACAGAAAGTCATTGGCAGGGCCAATATAAATCTGCTGAGGTTTTTTGGCAAAATCTGTGGAGGTATTTCTATAGATTCTGCAGAATTCTGCAGCACCTTGATTTCACATCAAAGAGTGTCCACCTCTGAACCCATTCCGCGGATAAATGTGTCAGAAACGTGAGTGAACATGTTTAAGTCGCTGAGAGCTTCCAGATTCAGAAATATAAAGTACATTAACAACATACTATACCACACCACCTTTGTACAGTTGCTAAATTCTGCAACCTAGTGTTTCATTCAAGTTCAGGTGGATTTTTTGAGAAGCAAAGTAAGGAGAGTTATAAACAGCTGAAACAGGAGGGAAAAACAGATTTTAATGAAAGTTCCAGGTGAATAAAAGAAAAAAAGGATTAGACCAGGTCCTGAACATAGCTATGTTGGTTGAAATGCAGAGATATTTCACCAACACATTTTTTTATGACATTAATCGAGATTTTCTAAAGTTGCTCCCTTCCTGGCATGCTGTGCTTTAACACTGGTTCAGGTTGCTACAATTCAGACTGCAACTGGCTTTTCTCTCCCCTTCTTCAATAACTTTGCCTAAAACATCATACTTGACCAAACATCCAAACCTGATAAAATCCAAATGCTCATCCCAAATTTATTTCCTTACAGAGTTCGTCTCCCTGCCTAATTTGCAATGCTGAGTTGATAAAAGTAACCCAAACTGACACTGTATAAGCAAAAAAAAGGAGTCTGTACACTTTAATACTATGCGCTTTTACAATGCAACCTCTGCTTGATTCCAACTTAGTGTATTGAACACTAACACATCTTTTACTAAAATTGCTTTGCAATTTTAAGGGAAAACCACGTTAATTTTGGAGGGAGGGAAAAGAATACATATAATTGTCACTGCTATTGTTTCTGTCTGACTGGCTGTAGACAGATTTCTGCAAGGCTGGCTAGCAACAATACATTGATTTACAGAGGCAAGAATATCTCCACAATTGCAAGGGCTAAGACACCTTTATTTGAAAACTGAGAATCTGCAAAATGTGGCAAAGTTCTTGGAAAGAACCCAAATGTATGGAATCTTTTTTTAATCTTTTTTTTTTCTCCACTTGTATCTGCTACTTTCCTATTACATCTTTCTAGGCGGGAGAAAACCCAACCCACCCCTGAATTTGCAGAAGTTATTGTATAGCTCATGCTAAATTTTGCAAGATTCTGATTTGGACAAATTGATTAGAATATAAACTTTGTTAACTAAATGCTCTTTATTTCCAGATCTGGCAAACTGAAAAAGCACATTATTTTCCTGAGAGAAGTAAAGGTTTGTTTTCTTTGGAAATTACTCTACTGATTTTCTCTTTCCCTTGAGCAAGTGGAATAAAAGAGTTTATATGAATGGGCCATATTGCACTCTGGATAATGGATAACAATAGCATTTTAGGAATTTCATTTTCAGATCCAGGTTGAAAATATACACTAGCTTTTTGCCTCCTTTTGCTGCCTTTCACTGTTCTATATACTTCTCTTCAAAAAAGGGAATTTAGGAATCTTTAAAGAGCATGCTCCCCCAGTACTGCAATGCTATGCAAATTTTTAGAGAATGCTTACAAATGTCAAATCTCTCTGAAAGTGATATACTTTATTACTGTTCTTTCTTATAATACAAACATTTCAGTGCAGCTCGGATCTTATTTTTCAAAATACACAGGATTTTGATATATGGACAACAGGAGAATATGTATTTTAGATATAATGCCATAAGTGCTTAAAAGTTATTTCTGAGCTGATTTAACATGGAAAATCTCCAGGTAGATTAATTTTATAGGCTGCTTTTATGGGTGTAACATTTCAAGATGAGAAAGCCGTGCTTCTGAAATTTAGTTTCGGCAGATTTCATTGGCACCTCCATCTCCATCTTTTATTACCTTAAAGTTGAAATTTAATCTCATTTTTTTTTCTGATTTTTACTTAATTCCTGACTGAAATGGCTGGGGCTGTATTTTTGTGCTCAGATTCTGTTGCTTCTATTGCTGTCTCCTTACTTACATTCCCAAGGAAAAAAAAATCGTTACAATAGAGGTACTTAAATAACTATGCTTAGGAATTACAAGACCTGGGATGTTAAAGGTTTTTACTGGGACAGGCAGCTAGAGAAAAAGGTTAAGCAGATGTCCCCCCAAAAGCCTCTTTCCAAATGGCTGAGTTAATTCACAGCAGTAAGGGCAAGCTGCGCCGAAACCAGTTGCTCTATTGTGGTGAAGGCAGAGCTTGAAACTGCAGTCCTTGCACAGACAAAACTTCCGACAGAAACACGACTTTTTAAAGAAACACCTATTTCAAACATTGCCAACAGGGGCTGTGTTGCAGTAAAAGGAAAATGTGGGCTGTATAGAAGCAGCATGTTTAGTGATGCTTCTGTATGGCTCTTAATACGGATTCAGCGCACACTTCATAGATGTGTATAGTGAGTGTCTGTGAACAATGGTACACATTTGCGTATTATGTACGTTTTTGTATTTCTGAAACGTGCTCCAGAATGCATCGCAACTCCATATGAAAAGTGGCTTTTATGCAAGGGTTAAGAAAGCTTTATCAATCTCAATACTTCAGCCATTTAGTTGGTAGTTTTTGTTGCTATTTTTTTCTGTATTCTGGCCTGATGGCCTGCAAAATTGCTAAAAAGGAGGAATGTGGTTTTAGATTTCAGGAGTGCAGGTGAGGGGAAAGAAAAAGGAAGCATTTAAAACAGAAAATATGTGTGGGGTGTGTGTCTGTGTGCACGTGTGTGTGCATGTTTGGAAATTCACAAACTAACACTTTCAGGCTATGGTCTCAGTTTTTATGACTGAATTACATACCTTAAAAAATTGGTCTCACTAATATAAATGCTGAGAAACTCTCAACTATTGTGGTGCCTGCTGTAATAAAGAAATTCTCTGGGAGAGAATGACAGAGATACAAAACACTAAAGAATGATGATTTCCTCACTACCAATACGATGCATAAATTAGGTGTGCATAAGTTCCCAATGATTTATAGCACTTGAAACTTACAAAAAATGATTACATTTGATGTTTCCTTAGAAAATACAAAAAAGGTGATGCTTATTCACAGAGTGGATAAAAGAATCAGGAGCTAAATTCAGATTATAGCAGCTGTCTTGTAGAGATCCTTATATACCTTTTATATAAATTATTTTCTGCAAATTTTCCTTGAAGACATATTTCATTAGCCAAACTTCAATATACTATTTGTTAATTTGGAAAAAAAAATCCTTTTAGTTTTTCTCCTCTTGCCCTCCTCCCTGTTAGCCTATTAGTGGAAGTGGCATTTTATTGATTAGACATTTAATAACAATATTCTTCTATATTTGCTCAAATATTTAACTGTTTGCATGGTAACTGGTGAAAAGGTCCCTAAGAATGGTACAACTGAAATGGGAGAATGAAGAAATGTATTGGCTATGACAAGAAGAAGTAATTGCTTTTCCTCAAAGGATCAGATGTGGTATAGTTGTTTGAAAAACAATCTAAACAACATTTTGTTCACTATTGATTTTAAAAGCATTAAAATTAGTTTTTATGCAGCTATACTCATTAAGCTTTTATGTATACTGTGTAGGGTGAATAGTTAAGAAGCAATAAAGCATTCTGCAGTAAAATATACTTTGCCAGTTGTCAGAAGAAATAAAATACATAAATTTGGAATGTTTGTTTCCTGTAGAATATTGTGATATTTGCCATGTTAATTACAATCCAAATAAAGCTATTTTATTTGTGTATCCTAAACAGCCTTGTAGCTGTAGATGACTAATACAACTGTTATTGAAAGTGTTGTGTTTGGAGGTTGTGTGTTCATACTGATGAGAAACAAGCATCAGCCACATATATCCCAACAATTCTTGCATTTTAAAACTAAGCCTTCTCTTAGAAATTAGTGTTCCAAAATCTTACTGTAATTTTTAACCTCCATAAGCAGAATGAAAGTGCTGTTCCATGCAATTTTCTTCTGTACTCCCTTTAGTTTCTCATGTTAATATCTGCATTCAATACACAGTCTAGTTCCCCTAATTTCACTGAAGTAGTTAACATTTTATTAAAAAAAATATCTGGAATACAGCAGTGCCCAGGGAAAGGAAACTTATTTGATTATTACTCACAAGAGCATAACCTTTTATTTTGTATCTCAAAACTGAAGAGAGGAGTATGTGTACAATACAACAACATGCCATCAGAGAGAATAATGCATATAAAAATGAATTCCTGTTATTGTGTTCAGGTGTGTTTGTGAATAAAAAATGGAATTTTGAAAAGTCAATTAAAATGCATTTAAATTCTTTAACACCAGAATTCTTTAATGTGAAAAATTTTGCTAGACAGTTTGTCAGTATCGCTGTAAGCATTGTGCTGTGATCATAACTAGTTTCCTCCACCTATGACTGTTAGATGGCTTAGAAATGCATTACAGCTTCCTGTTCCAAAAGAGGAGACTACTCTTGAAAACGTGGAAGTACTTATAAAGTAAATAAGCTTTAATTAAATATCATTGTCTAGCATTAATCTTTATAGCTTTGTTCCCTATGGAAATAAAAGTGGATATTCAATTTGTTTTGATTATGCATGAATTTTAACAGAAGAGTTATTTGTATATTGCTGTGTTCTTCAAGATAGAGGCATATTTGTGTTGGCATAAGCCATTAAGAAGAAGGTTCCTCATTAATGTGAAATAAGAGTGACTCATTTCTGTTGTATATAAATAGGTTGACATTTAGAAAAAATCAAGTATTATTTTTAAGAATAAACAATAATTCATATGTGGCTGGTGTAACTTTCCCATTCAGTCTGAAATCCCAATTATTTTCAGAGTTAACTCTGAAGTGAAATACAAAGTGTTTCTACTGTTAAATAGGTATTGGTTTTGGTATCTGCTGATTTCAAGGATATTTGGTCCCACAAATTAAGATACACTCTTATCCTAAACCAGTGTCTGCATAGTGGGTCTGTATGTACATGCACAAGAGAGATCAGGAAACATACTTAAATCCTGCTTTCATAATATCTTGGAAACAAACTCCAGTCAACAGGAGTTGGAGTTTCACCCTCATGAAATTTCACTCAGTTCTACCAGCTTCATGTAGGAGAATTTTGTAACAACCAGGTCTGGAAAGTCCACCGAAGTCTAGCTCAGTGCTAGGGCGCAATGCCAGGGTGCATCCCACTTATCAGACTCTTGCAGGGCTCATCATCAAGTCCTCTGTTTTTGGCAAAGGGAAGTTAATTCACTTTTGGTAAAAATCCACCCTCTAGTGCTGAGCTAATGGTGTCCCCTACGCTAATTATTGCTGAGGGAAAAACAAGGAGGAAAAGGATGGTCTTTCCAACTCCTCAATATTGAAGAACAGTTTATGCTCTGGCCTGTAGCAATGTAGTGAGGAAGGCAGTTTTAATGATGAACGAGGAGGTAGACCATATTCTCTATAATAATGAAGTTCTGCATGACATGGTTTGAGGATGTTTGTCCTCAGTGCAGTAAACTGTTTTTTTTGTAGATGTGCTGTAAGACACACTTTGCCACTACGCTGCGGCTATGCATTTGCAGGAGATGTCAGAGAGTGTTTAAATAATGTGTAATGGTGTGTTGCTCTTTCATCACCTTGGGAAGTGGCTCTCCCCTGTGACAGTCATTATATGCTCAGTGCTGAACCTTAGAAAACACTTTTAATCCTGTCTGTTGTGCCCACACAGCTAGGCCAATGCATACATTCAGCACAGAAGTATTATCCCAATGTATAACACGATGTTTAGCCTGAAGAAGCTGCACCAATACAGACCCTGGGAAACATCCACGGCACAGGCAGAGCCGTGGGCAGCTCTATCCGGGTAGAGAATAGCCCCAGGAGCAGAGTTCTCTGCACCAGGGCAGAGACCCTAACAACTCCTCTTGCAGCCCAGTCTTCTACTCTGCAAACAATGTGGAGGGAGAGGAATAAACCAGAGCAGTGAAACAACAGATAGAAGGAAGGACACAGCAGAACGTGATTTTTTTAGGGAGAAAACAGAGAAGTAGCATTCCTCTCATATTTCCACATATAATTTCCATTATGGTTACAGGAAAAGAGTAGGGGCTGCCAGACAGAATGCTTTTGGATGGCTGTTCATGCCTTCACACCATGCATGATCAGGATCCCAGACTTCATGTACAGTCAACAGAAAGGTGCAAGGTTTTAATCCTGGTGTTTTGAATTATACTTCAGAAGCTCTACTGACTACATAGGAATCCTTGAACTGCCAGAAGTTGGACAACAGTGGAAGTAGTGTCTTACTGGGTAGACATTCCATGACTACATTCCCCTGATAGTGCTTCCCTTTCTTTTGCTTAATGGAAGGTAGAAAGCTGATGTCAGGGATGTTGGCTATGCAGTGACTGGGTTGGGAGTGTCACAGCCACAGGGCACAAGTGTGCTCTCCACAGTTGTGGGAAGAACTGCAAGAATTATTTTCAGAAGCTGGCGAGACCAAATATAAAATTTCATCTGCATATTTCAGGCTATAGAGCTTCCCTGGATTAATTCTTGCTTCAAATCTAACAGCTGTGGTTGGATAAGATATGTATCATCTTTTTCAATTATCCAATAACACTTTTACTAGTTGTAGTGGGGGAGAATCCACCTTAAACCTCACTGAGCTGTTTCAATGCTGTTAAAACTGTGCATCTGATTTATAGCTTTAGTCTTTAGCTATTGATTTTTGCAATTTTTTTTTTTTTTTTTTCTGCTGGATGAAGATTCTGCTAGTATTAAGTTCTTATTATCTCTAGAGACATGCCTAAACCATAATCAAGTTATCATCTCTTGCATTTCTCTAAACTAAATAAATAGAGTTATTTATGTCTTTCACTCTTAAGTCCTGTTCTCCAATCCTTTAGCTGCTCCGAAGTCTTTCCTGCTCCAAAGTCTTTCCAACTTTTCTAGGACTGGCCCCACTGCTATTAAAAACACATGTAACTTTTCTACTTCTGCTCTGTAGTCCCTTGTTTATTTGCCTAAGGACCAAGCCAGTCCTTTTAGCTACAATGTCACACATTAAGCTCATAAGCAGCAGATGAAAGGGATTAATGGATCTAGGAGTCAATTTTTAAAAGTTTACACCAGAGTGAATGCTATTATAAAAGCCTTTAATGAGAATGAATCTGTGCAAATATCACTGACGGCACCTCTTCAGCATTTGTTTTACAGTAGAGATGGTTGCACATTAAATGTCTTTTGGCAAGGGACTTAAGGATTCTACTGGGAGCAATATAACATCTACCTTTTGGTACTCTATTCCTTGAGAAATCATATTGTTTCCTACTTGAGTAAGTCTATCAAAACCTGCACTTGCTCTGAAAATGCGTTATTTTGTTAACACTCATTTTCAATCTTTCTAAACTTGCCAGTGAAATATATTTCAATGGGCTTGTTCAATGTGGTATGAACACAGGCAAGAGGATAGTTAGCCATGGCTGGAAAAAAAGAGTACAAACAGAAGCTGAAAGTTGCACTGGAAATGTTCTGATCTGAAACTCAAAATGTTGATTATTTGCCATAATTTCTTCTCTAAATTATAACCAACTGGTTCTATTACGGATGTTACTTCCCAGTGTAAGTAAGTGAAACTCTCTGAGGAGTAGTGATAACTCAGTGAAAGTATATAGAGGAGGGGTGAAAGAAGCACAGTCAAGACGATGTGGTGAGAGGAAATGATGAAAGGCCATAATAACATAGCAGGAAATAGCAGAACATGTGGCAAACATACTGGGGACTGCATGCATTTTATGTGTCAAATTACCTCCAAAGAGGTTCTTTGGAATTTAAAGCATAGTAAGAAAGTATATTGCAAAGCTCACAGGACCTAATTATGTGGGACAAATTAGTCTGCAAGACCTTCATAATCTGTCTAAAGATGTGGGTGTAGTAGTAAGTTAACGAGCAGCTTATTATGAGTGAGTGTCTGAAATTCCAGTTGTGCCACATGTAAAAGAGCTTATGTGCAATAAAGAGAAAACTGTTGGAGGTTTTAATGCATACCTGAAACAGCATAGTGGCATGAGGGAGATAAGACAAGAGGAAAGAGTTCACAGTGGTTCATTTGGGAAAAATGGGATCAAATGTCTTTGAAGACTGGTAGCAAGCATTATAGAGCTATAGTTTAAGAAGGAATAATCAGCAAATTCTATATCATCATAATCAAACGCATATTCCATGGCTTAGATGACTCATCTACTACCTCTAAATACCTCAAGATATTTAAAAGACCACAGCAGAACTAAGATCTAAGAGCAGTTAAAACAGACAACACACCTGTAATGGTAGCCTTCAATTGGGAACCAACTGGAAGCAAAAGTAGATGATAAGCAAAAGCAATGGCTTGTCTTTTGTGAGAAATTTCAGATGGTTGGGAACAAAGGTGCCTGTGAGACAGACTTAGCAGGGACCCTCACAACACTGTTTGTCTTCTAGCTATCAAGAAATGTGGAAGAGAGATAAAAGCTATAATATGGTGAATATGGTTATTTCATGCAAGAGCAGAAAAAAGAGCTGCGGGATGATGGTTGCTTCACAGAGCCAGAGTCAAAGGTCTGCAGCCATCAAGCTGAACCTGAGCTAGACATAATGCTGCCTGGATCACAAGTTTGTGCTTGCTATCTTAGGAAATAATTGTGAAAGTGATGAAGTGGGTTGTACGTACCTTTTGCTGCCCTTCAATGGTTGGTCCCTGTTGGTAGTGGTAGATTACTACCAATGTTAATTTCTCAGCTAGTTCAAGTAGTAGGACTCTGTGTAATCCAACCACTCTGAGAAGGCATGCTGGGGATCAGGTTACATTACTTTTTCAATGTTTATTTAGCCCAAGCTACCCTAAAGCAGGTGGTGTTTTGGTTTTGCCACTTAAGCGCGACAGGGTAATTGTATTGCAAAGGAATACCAAAAATCTGTCTTATGGTACTATATATACCATGGGTGAGGGAAGCAGGGAGATGATGGAATGGTTGTAAAAAAATTCAAGTATCTTACAGGTTATATATTAGGAAATCTGATTCTTACTTCAAGCTGAAAAAGTGTTAATAGCAAACTTTGAATCATTAGACCTTAGACCAGTGATCAAGCCACTCTTCTGCGTGGAGCATTTAGTGTGTTTGAAGTTATCTTTAATTGTAAAGACAGTGAAAGATAGTTCAAAATTTCTGTTCTCATTGTGTCTGCCTTTTTCTTGTTTTCCACTACCTATTTTTACTGTTTCCTTTAGTTCATGCATCTAGAGACGTGACTGAAATGTGGTCCTTCAGTAACTCTAAGAAATTTTTATCTGCTGGGTCAAGATGTTTATCCAGCTTGATCTAAGACATAAATAGTTTGTAATTCAGCCTGACACACTCTTACATCTCCAGAAAAGCTCAGACGGCATACTCTTTGAGAAAAAGTTTCAGAAAATACAGGGACTAATCCCCAGCATTAGTCCCTGTCTGGCTGGAAGCGTGGTAGTGAATACAGTCCTTTTTATAATTAAGACAATTTCCTCTTGAACAACAAATTATAGGTTTGTGTGAAGCAGTGCAGTCCAAAAAAGAGGATATATCTTGAGAGGTGGACTGTAGTAATTTTTTTGCCTATAATTTTTCTTTGTTTTAAATATACAGTCGATCATAATTGCCCTTGAAACAATTTGTACAGTGTGTAACAATGTTCCACTGGTTCAGAAAACTGAGAACAAAATGTACTTTGTTCAAACAAAGTGTTAATCCTCGTTCTAGCTATTGATCCTCCTCAGTGATTGCCCTTCGGTCCATCGCCACAGAACTGCCTGTCAGCTGGGGAAGCATCATTTTGAGCTTTTTTATCTGATTTTAAAATTAATGTTTATAGGGAGCGTGCTTGCACTCAAAATGTAAATAGGAGTTTTACCAGAGCTCTTAAACCTCTTGCAGTGTCAATGTTACTATACACTGTGCACCTGTAGTTACAGGTATCAGCCTTTCTGTTGCGAGGCCTTCTACTGAAGAGACATTTGGTTTAAGATAGACAGCAAGTATTTTTGCGTTGTCATATTATCTCCAAAATTCTAAAAAGTGTCTAAAATATTTGGACATTTTTATCATGTGGGAACACACGAATGTATATATATCAAGTTGCTTGTCTTTTCTGTCACTTCTTAAAGTGGCATTTGATTGGCTGACAATCTACAAAGATATTACGTGTTGTATTTTTTAATGTTAAAATAAAAAATAAAAATTGTATGGGATATAAAAAGAGGTGTTTAATGAATTTGTGAAGCTCTACACAGCAGGGTTTCCAATAAGTCTGATAGCACTATGGATGTACCAACCCATATGTACTTCAGGCGATTGCACAAGAAAGTTAGCAAATAAAAATGGAAGCTGGTTTTATGAGTGAATATTGAAAATGATGCTCTCTTGTGTAGAGAGCACTAGTGCATGTGAAACCCTATGTGCTTTTTACATAATATGCCTCTCTAGTTAACATATAACATAAAGTGTCACAGATCTTTTAGAGCTTGATTCACTATGAAAGAAACACAGCCATCTGTAGTGTGAAAGTTTATGACTCAATTGTCCACACCTTACAAAGTGATTCAGCAAAGACATATCTGGGCCGTGGAAACTTTTCCTTCCCTTATTCCTTTAGTTCTTGCTTTGAAAGAATAAAAAAATCTTTGAAATGCAGTATACATTTTAACTCTCATGTAGTAAGACAGTGTGCAGATTTAAGCATGTGCTTTTAATTATTATTATTGTTTTTGCTTCACAAGGCCATTTCCTGCTTCTGAGTCATATTTTGAATTTTCAGAGGTGGATTAATAAAATGTGAAAAATGGCAAGTCATTTTCAAAGTGATGGGCGTATGGATAGATTAGATTAGACAGAAATCTGGACAGACCGTTGGTGAAATGTTGTTAGACAAAATGGGACTTCTGCAATTACTTCTAGTCCAGTTGTGACCCATTTTGTAGAGGTTATGCAGTGCTATTTTTTAGCTTTCTTTTTCTTACAAATGCAAAAACACCATGTAGAGCCTCCGTTAGTATCCTCATACAAACTGTAAGCCAGTGTCCAAAATCATTAAGTTTGTTATTATGGATAACATTCCCTTTCTTTCTTTCTCTCTCTTGCCCTGTACATATAAAATTCGTAACTTCCTTTTGATGATAGGCTAGCCTAACTCAGCTTTACTTCATATTTGTTGCAGGCAAACAGCATTCATGTGAATAGGTCCAACAGACCAGCTGATACGCAGTAACTATAAGGACTTCTCCATTGGCTTTCTTTATTTAGTGTTCTCTCTAAGCTTGGCTGTGTGAAGAGTTTCCCATTAGGACTCCACGCATTTTTTCCTTCTTCCTATTTCTTTTTTGATTGGGGTGGATCCACACCTGACATTGTGAGCATCTGAGCTTCAGTAACTTTAAGTCCCTCTTCAAGTCTTACTGAGTTCTAACACTTCCTGACAGATTGGGGCAACCCTGTTATATACCCTCTGGAGAACTGGTAAATCTTTTTGCCCTTCATGCTAGCTGCCAAGTAGAAGGAGCTGAATGCACATCTAGCCTCACTTTGGAAATCACCTTGCTTCAGGAACATGCTTTTTCTCTCATTTGATATTAAATCTTTGCCAGAATCCAACAGTTTCAGATGAGCCAATTTTCTGAGATAGAAGAGTAAGAAAAAGTCAAAGGTATCCCTCTCTTTTTTTTGGTTGTTTTTAATCTTGGCATTCTGTTCATGGAGAGATCTTTGTTGCCAACATGTCTGCTGCTTCTCCATCTCTCACCCTTCAGGTTTCTTAAAATAGCTAAGAACACAGAGTTTCTAAGCCCGAAAAACACACTTAGTGGGAAAAAGGGTCTGCATGAAGTTAAAAAATATATATTTATACTGTAAGCCCTGCAGCCTGGCTTCCTGCCCACGTTTGGGCATCTGTGCTGTCTCTGGATACCTCAACTGACATGCTCATGCCAGATCCAAAGAGGAAGAAATAAAGGGCACTGCTGGTTCAATGCTGAGCCCATGAACACAGTGCAGTATCTTTGAAAGGTGGATTTTGCCACCATTAGAGTCTGTTCATTATCACAGGCCTCTGGAGGGTAGGGTTCAGTCTTTATTATCTGAAATTAAAACTTCTTTCATAATACATGCTGTCACTTCAAGCAGAATTCATTCATTCTTTTCATTCTCTCACTGCAGATAGTGTGGAGTATGTTTTGAGGTGAGTGCATCTTCAGGGTGCTAATCCAAAGAAAGATGTGCAGGGCATGGCAAAAGACAGTAGATTTGATGTGTTAAATTATCATCTAAGTTCAGGTATCCTGAGTTAGTACTGAACTCATGGAAATACAAGTAAAAGTTTCAGAAGGGAGCATAGCAATTCCTCAGGTCCAGACACAGAAAGCAAATTCTCCTCTGAAGGAAGGCAATGGGTTTTGAGAAGGAGAAATTCAAATTGGAAGAAAGAATTCTGGTATATGAATGAAGAGGAAAGATAGGAGGAGAAATTCTTGATACGTATGATAACCTTCAGAAAAGCACAGGGAGTTTGGAGGGTTGAATTCAGGACCCAAGATGTGTGCTATTTAATTTCTCTGAACTACTTCTGTCTTCTCCCTTTGAAATTTTCACAGAATTCACAAAGTATTTTATTTATGGTCAACAGAGATGAATATTCAGCAAGAAGCAAAGAGAAGTTCTCCCCAGATGGAGGAGTATGACTAACACTCTTGATTGCCCTAACAGACAGTCCTGAAGCCCCCAACAGCAAATGACACTCTGTGCCAAAAAGATTTCTGATAGTACTGCTTGCCCTTGGCCTATCCCTTACTACCTGGAAAGACTTGATGACCAAGGCTTTTGGACTTCACAGGGTTTATGCAACACAGAACTGTAAAAACATAGACTGTCAGCTCCAGAGATATTTTTATCCTCTCTGCAGGATTCAAGGATATGCAAAGAGAAGTTAGCAGATTTATGGTACTGAGCTAGGAACCAGTTCTGCACTGGCTGAAGAGCTTGTTGAACTTGTACAATGCAGAGGGTACAGGCTAGGTGGGTTGTGCCATCTGCTTAGAAAGAAAAGGCAAGGGAGAATTTCAACAGCTGTTTGTTGAGTCAGATACTCATCCCTGATTGTTTGTGCCACAGTGGCAGATTACTGCCAAAGAAATGCATCCCCTGTTGCTTAATAGACCTGACCTGGATGTTATAAAGTTACACCTGCTGGAAACAAGCCTTATGATGTACTGCTCATAAAATGCCAGTGATTCTACTTAAGAAATGTCCTGAAATCAGCATGTTGAATTCATCCTTGTTTCTCTTTGTAGCTAGTAGCGATATAGCAGGAGGCAGCAGGGATATATCCCAGCTAATTCTACAAGGTGATTAGGGCCTGAGCATGATGCTCCATATTATATTCAGGTTTTCCCCGAGTATGCTGTTTTGTTGGGTATGACATACTGCATGTGAGTCACTCATATTCTGCATGAGTCATATGTTGAAGTGTGAAAGCAATGCTGTATCTCTGCCGTTGTTACCCGTTGCTCAGCTGCTGCCATACCACATAGCTCAATCTAATCGAGCTTACCTTCCCAGTATGAGCCAGCTCTCATCAGCTGCCTGAGCCCTTTAAATGTGATCCAAGGTGTTGCCTAACATATAGCTAACATGAATGCCATATGTGTTTGGGTTTGGGCTTTGAGTTATGAGTCTGTGGATTAGAACCTCCAAGTGTTCTTCTGAAAGGATTGTGAAGTGTCCAGAAAACCTGTAGGCATCTTTAAAATGTATTTTAAAAAGGAAAATAATTTTAGTAGCCTTTTATAATACACACATGTGTAGCACTAGGTAGCTAAAGTGTGTTCAACTTCCTCAGACACCTGACGTTGTAAGACTACAAGACTGTTATGTGTTTGGTGGATTGCTTAAAGATCGGGTGAACCAAGAATGGTTCACAACTTCAAAGTCTGAGAAACTCTGGTGCAGTCAGAACCCTGGAGGTTATTAGTCAAACATGAAACATCCATTGTGGACTAAATGAGGTCTTGGGTTTTTTTTTTCACTGATGAAAAAATAGACCTTCAGTTTATAGGTGAGTGTCAAGACATTGCAGAATTGATTTTGGCTGCAGCCATCAAGTTGTTCCCTGCTGTGGCTGTGGTCATTGCATAGAGCCCTTAGTTATTTGTGACATAGAAATTTTGTTCCAGTTAGGTGGTAATTAATGCTTCTGGATTAAATCTGTTTAACAAAGAATACAAAGCAGAGTACAGTTATATTATACCTGTCATTTGTAAGTGTCCAGTGATCCTCCAACATTGTGTGATTCATGGAGCTGAAAGAAATGATTTGCCTAAAAAATTATTAGTGCTCATTCTGCCTGCAGAACCCCTTAATTCCCGTTACACATGTCAGCATATTATGACTGGGAGCTGTCAAATTCTAATGACTAAAATTTCATTTTTTCTGCCTTTTCATGCTGTGTTTGAGAAGTATAGGTTGGGAATAATTCCCTAGCTAAATTTCTTCAAATGGTAAACTCAACCATTTGTGCTCTCTCTCTCCCAGTTTCTTTCTAAATTTGTGTTTACATTAGTGCCTTTCTCTTTCCTTATGTTTCTCTAAGAGAAAAAAAATTGATTTTCCTCCCAGAACCACTGTCCATTTTAAAGAACATAATCTGAGTTGACAGCAGACAGATTTAATGCAAAAATATTTTTTTTACCCACTGATTTGATCAAAACATGGATGATTTAAAAGAAAGAGGAGGAAGAGGCAAGGTTAGTAGGAAACAAAATACACAAAAAACTCTTACTATTTAATGTGGTTAAATAACCTTGACACTAGAAAATATTTTTGCCATCCTCCTTGAAACAGGAATTTGTTGACACAATGTTCAATAATAGAGATACAGGACTAATGTTAACATACTGCAAATACTGCACCAAATAGTATCTATTGATCCACCTGTTATTATGCTTGTTACTGAAATGCTGTATGTAAAGCAAAGGAAACCAGTTTCCAATTTAAGTCATTAATAGATTGGTTTTGAAATTTATGTTACACATGTCCAACAAATCAAGAATAAAAGCATGTGAAAGGCTGTGTAGTCCGTATTGAATTACTCATTCTTTCCACAGTAAAAGCCTTTAGCTAGAGATTGACCAAAGAATTTTAAATATCTCATTATATATATGTCATTGTTCAAAGTGTCCCTAAATGGGATTAAACAATAGTCACTCAAGAGTTTCCTGCAATGTCTATTCCCCCTCTCACCCCCCTTCCCCTCCTCACCTTGACTTAAATTAAGGCTAATGATATGTTTTCAGTGTAAGGTAAGAGAAGGATTTTCCTTGAATGACTTTCCAACATTTTCAAATCTAATTCATTATAAGTACTTCTATCAAATGATTACTTATTTCATCTCATTGTCTTAGAGGATTTAACTCTAAAACACACATGTTTGATATGGACTTAATGACCACGTTACAAACTGAAACCAACTGAAGCAGTATTCGCCTACAAATTTCTGTTTGTGCTCAGAATTAAAAATAATGCTAGTACTATTTTTCAAAGAATAATAGATCTTTTTTAACCACTGTTTTTCCCATTGTGTATGCTAGTTTATCTTGGTTGCTGATTCTTCAGTAAAATGTAAGAGGTAGCCTCATGGGCTGCAGGGGTGAGGGAGGAAAGGGGACAGCAGAAAGAACAGTGGAGAGAGGCTATTTTTAGATAAATGGCTATTTTTGTGTACCAACTGAATGACACTACACATTTTTAAGCAAAAGCCCTATTTCAAAAAACACTCTCCTTCCCTAATCCTATGTAAAAAATATTTCTGCAACCATAGGCATAGTAACACTAAATATCTTTATAAGGAGGGAAGAAGCAAATAGTTTTGGTTTCTCACCAAAAAAAAAAAAAAAAGTTGGGATAATTAAGGTAGTGAACATATTGCGCTGCTATATTGGTTCAGTCACCTGATCTGTCTCTCCGATCACTATTTGCACGATATACATGGTTTTGACGGGCTTGTGATAGACTGCTGTCTGAAATTCTTTAATCTGGGTCTCCTGTTTGGCAGTGCAGCAGACTTTGCTATTTTGGGTTTTTGAAACAGAGCCATACTCTGGGAGGATACGAGATAGCTGTGACTCTGTACTGACTCATCAATATGAAGGAAAGCCAGGTAAACTTAAAACCGACAATGGCCCTGTTTGTGCTGCTACTTGTGCAGATGTGCAGCAGAAGTAATCCCACTGAAATCGGTGGATTTACACTTGTGTGCATGCCTGGACAGATCTGAGAATCAGGTCCAAATAGTTTTAGTGTAAGGATGCCATAAGAATAAAATAAGCATTTAAACCTGCAGGAGGTGTGTGGGGAAATAAGACCTTTCTGAGGCTTTGGTTTGGGAGGTGAAAATGCTGAAGTCCCACTCTGAGGACAGTCTGTGTTGTTGCATCAAGGAATGGCTTTATCACAGGAAGGTAGATGCTGCTGACTCTGTCTTTGGCCTTCGTGGAAGGAGAGAAATTCATTAGCCACTTACTCACAACTCAAGTCTCCCTATGATAAGAAGAAAAACTTTGACCTCTGCTCCCAGGTCACAAAAGATAGTGAGGAAGACTGAGTTTTATTAAATAAAAAAATAAAAAAAAAAAAAACCCGAAAACTTAAAAATCTTCTGATTTTGTGCAAGGAATAAGGATGTGAAGAACAGTTCAAATACAAAATACAACCACTTAATCTATTCAAATCTATACTTTACTGTAGTTATTTGCCTTCTGACTTTGAGTCAAGTTGAATGTGGATTTCTTCTTAGTGACCCTGGCTATACAGGTTGCGTGTAACTCTCTAGAGCTCAGACAGAACTGAAGGATGGGAGTGCAAAAAGGGGGAGAACTCAGGGCACAAAGGCCTTGACCCCATGGCCTGTCTAGCTGCGTCTGTAGGCATTTCCTCAAAACTTTTTTCCTATGTGACTTAAGAATGAAAACTGACTAGCTGGCTTTCTATCCATGGGTTTAAAGACGCATATTGCTGAAGGTAGGTAGCATTTAGGAGGTGGGAGCTGCCAGTTCCCTGTTGCTTTCATTTGCAGGGACTTAGCAGGTCTTTCCTCTGTACTGCATGTTTTTTTCATCCGGAGCATTACAAGAATGTCTTAAAACCTTAACTTAGCTAGGATTTTGTTATAGGAGATGAAGAATAAATCTACATCTAAAAGGGCAAATGGAGTCTGCAAAGTTTATACAAACATGCTATCAAACAAGAAAGATTTCTAAAACAGTCTGTACATGAAAATGAACTAAATACTGTTTTCCTTACTTTGGTTTGAGTCTGTTAGTTGTGGTTATCTCCTGCTTGTGTGCACAAGGTATATAAAGAACCTCACGTCTTTTAAGGGGCAGGATCTAACTTAAATCCTTGGGGCAGATCCTTTTCTTCAGCACTTACACTGGCTCTGTCTCTGATGTTCAGCTGAGGGTGCAGCAACTTGAACATTGTTTTGATGGTGAAATCCATTTATGATGTTCCCCGTTCCTGCTCTGTAGTTTGCTGCATTCTAGGTTGAACAAGACCAACTCTGAAGATGCCCTGTGAAGTGACTCTTTGGCATAGCCTGTCTTTAATCCATGTTTGCCACCAAAGAAAAGAGGATATCGTCAAGGCCTGCTTCTCGCTCACATCAGAGAAGCCTGTAAGCAATCAAAGTAAGCTTCTCCCACCCCACCCCTTAAACAGAAAAACAGAAAATTTGTTGCAGGATTTTTCTGTTGTTACCAAACAAGAGTGAAAACCTTTCAAAGGCTGTTCCTGTAAGACTGCGTTATTCAATACTCCTTTGCTCCTATAGGCTCTATGGGTTTTCCCTTGCAAGTTACGAAGAAAGGTATTAGATCCCAAACAAGCTTACACAGATTATCAAAACCAAAAAAATGAGGGAAAAAATTCCCACACAGATTTTGTACTGTATATCCCCCAAATCAACTGTGGATAAAATTGCTGATTTTGCTTTGTAGGAGACACAATTTCTGAGCTGCGAATGTGTAGGGCAACTGCCTTGTGTTTCTGAAAGTGCCTGCAAAAATGGGAAGATTCACAGAGTTTGCAATGAATGTTTCTGAAAATTTGCATGAGAGTGTGTAATTTGCCTCTTGTTAATCGTTATTTTCCTTCTTAAAGTATTTCAGTTGAGTAACAGCAATGATAGTATGACGTGGATTAGCTTTACATATTTGTTTACATTTAGTATTTATATTGCAGTCAAGCGTGGCAGCTCTCCTCAGGGACTGATCTCTATTCACTGCCTCCAGTTCAAACTGCCGAGTGCTTTTGTCCTGGTCTGGTTCTTGTAGCAGAGCTGCTCTCATGCTTGGGGTTCTCTGCTGGATGGAAGCACAGGTAATCAGCATCTTGCAGCTCAGGTCTGGGACTCCTCACCTTAAAGACTTTATAGGAGCTGGTCCTCAAAGGCTGCAGTGCAGCAGGTTTACGTGTGTATTGAACAACCCATCTGAGTTCAAGCTAATCTTTGTAGGATTAAGATCCTGAAATTTAAGTGACTAACTCATGCAGCATGAATGGCAAATAATCTATATAACCAGTCTGTGAACAACCTAAAGGCTGAAAGCTCTTGCTCCTAGCCTGTGAACGAAGTAACAAACACAGAAGACGACCGGCTTCAGTTGACAAAGAAAGATTCACTAATCATAAACAAAGTGGGGGCAAGAGAGGATAGGGTGGTGATGAGGGTGAGGAGAAACAAATTCTTGGTAAATAGTTTCATTTGCTCAAATATTTCTTTGTTGTCAGGGTGTAATTTATCTGCATGGCATTCAAAGTTATGGAGAGGCTGTGCTACAGAAGAAAATGTGCACATGTGAGCTCCAAGGGCAGTAAGCAAATCTGTGGAGAAATCATAGCCCTAATGCAAAATTTATAGGAGCTTATTTCCAAGTAGGTAATAGTGTACAAATTCCTCAGCACCAAAGATGAGTTAAAGGAAGATGTCATGCAGGAGGACACTGTAGAAAACAACCCATCAGCTGCTACCCCACGTGACAGACCCAGAGGCAGCTCCAGAGCCATTAACACAACTGCCTGGGGAGTTTGACAAGGAAAAAGATTCTGACACTGGAATAATATCTGCCAGCACTTGGCATCTGTGTCCCGTGACGGCCAACCATCCTCCATGGGTACTGACTCCACTGCTGGAAAAAGGAAGAAAAGGCGAGCATTAGCAGAGAATTATTGTTTCTCATATGAACTGGTAATTTTCACAGCAATTTAGAACTGGGACTTGGAAATGCAAACCATTTTGATTACGCATATTTGCAATTTTTATTTGCAAAAAAGGAAGTATCAAAAATATGTATTTGAAAAATATTCTGGGAACATTTGATTTTATAGGTATAACATAATGAGGGGCAATAATAATCAAAATTGAGGTTCCAGGCTTCACAGAGCATATGTGACCTGACCCTGTGCTAGCACTAGTAGCTAATTTCTAGGGTGAAAATTATTCTTATTTAAGCAAAACATTTGGTTTTCATACACATTTTTCCTGTTTGCAGTCAGATCAATAATCTGAACATCAGACAAAACATAGTAGTAAGAACTAAATCTGGCAGTTCCTATGCAGACATCACTGGTATTTGGGAATCAGGCAGGACTAGAACCAATTTCTGTTTTGAGAAGTGTCTTTTCAGCTGAGATGCTGCAAACAGCTGAAGCTTGGACACTGACCAGTATTCTGTAATACTTCATTTCCAGGGGATAACCCAAACCCATTGGAAATCTGATCACCTGGCAGTTTGAAAATTGCAAACTATGTTTTTGAGTATGTTGGCTATTTGAAATCTTGGTCCAGCACTTAATTCCAATGTCAAAGTTTTTCTGGATAGTTTTTCTACTGCTACAGAATCAGGCCCTATCACCTCCCTGAGGGATATGACTGGGCGCTTGTGCCTGTGGTTTCTGATGCCTGAGTGAAAGGCTGGTCTAGCAGGTCCAGCCCCTATGGACTTTTGGTTGAGCATGTACTTTCGTAAGCTTGTTGTGCTAATATTGTTTGTGAAAAACAGCAAAAATGCCTGTAAATACCCTTTGAGCCAATCTGCAGTTTTTATCTGAATTCACATATGAATGCCTCTGCAGCAGCAACATTTGTCCAGCTCTCGTCATCCCAGCAGGATATGGCCTGAAGAAAGCGAATGTGCAGTATTCGGCCTTGCTTGAGCCAGCATGCTCTTTGCACCTCACGTTTTGAAAATTACCCCCCCACCACTCCCAAACCATTTATCTTATTTGTTGCTCTTGTGACACTGAAAGAACTCCCTGCTCGTCGTGGCTGCAATTATCGTTACGGCTGAACCACCAGTACTGGAAGTAAGAGTTTGGCCCTTGAGAATAGAAGGCTATAGCCTCTAGCATGTTGTTCCAGTCCACTGGCGTCTTAACTAGACAGCGTTAGTTTTAGCATGAAATCCATATTCCTAACCTTATGGAGGAGCGAGGCAGGCTCTGTTTGCTTTTTCCTCTTACCAAAACCATCAAGCAGCCCAACACAAAGTTCACGAGATTAAAGAATGTTTTTCTGTTGGCTTTTTGCCTAGGCATCTGTGTTGTTTACCTGTACCCCGCGAAGGGTGCGGTTCAGTCTGTAACAGCAACCCTATCCCAAGAATAAATGGAATATTTTAGTATTTAAATCAGATTTTGTGAGGTAAAAGGATGAATCCAGTACAGCCCCCTTCTGAGTTTTAAACATTGTTTCTTCGAAGGCATAAATTTGCTTTGCAAAGGTTTCTTGATCTACTGTAGACGGTATTCCTACTTATGTTACATGGTGACAAAACCTAAAGAGGGAGTCAGATGTGTGCTCTACAGTACTTGAGAATTTAAGTTAAATCTGTAATTTTTCCCCCTGCATTTCCTCAGAGAAATTAGCTATTCTATTCACTGCATAAATTTTCAGGTTTTGCTAGCACGACACTCAGGGTGTTGAATTTTTTATGACAAAAATGCTGTAATAATTGTTGAACAGATGTAAGTGTTGGAGAGTGGGCTCTGGCAGACCTCATGAAACCTCTATTAGCAATTTAACCCTGTCATTACTTGAATGAAATGGAAGCTGGAAAGGACAGAGTTTTGAACTGTTTCATTCAGACATGCACAAGGGGTTCCCAGGTGGGGATAAATGACCTTTAATTAGACATATTCCTAATGAAAGCAGAGATTAAAAAAAATCTTAATGAGCACTAACTCCATACTACAGCACTGTTAGGACTTTCAACTGTGATGTGGGGAGCTAAGAATAATTCTGGATGGAGATATCCCAGTCCAGTGATCTGTGCTGCCTGAAATGTTCATAGGACCTAATCCTCCAATTTTAGGTCTGTCTCTGTAATACACCTCCCCTTCACTGCAGCTGAATTAGCAAACAAAGACAAGACAAAACTTTATATGCAAGAAACTGGAGGAGCTTTAGATTTTCCACACCTGCCATATTAAATAAATGCCTTTTGAAGCCTGCAAGGCAACATTTAGCAGTTACACCTCAAAAAAAAAAAAAAAAAAAAAAAAAAAAAAAAAGGCATTTATGGAAACACCCTTGATTCGCTGCCTAAAAAGTGAGATGTCATTAGGGATTCCCCAGGAATTTTGTTGCAGATTCTTCTGAATCAAGGAAGGGAATTAAAACAAAATGGCAGCCCATCAGCAGTGTAGTCACAGGGCAGAGCTTGTGATTACTCCAGAGTAACTGAGGGAACTGCCTGTGGTACCTACCCTACAGCTAGATGATGTCAAAAGAAGGCTTTTTTTCTGTAGCTTTCTACCTGAAGCAGAGACACGCTCGTACACTCATACAGGCATCCACATAAACACACCCATTCCTAAAAATATGCATGCATTTAAAGCTAGTATTGGTAAAGAAGTCATATCTTCAAATAACAACTTATGCTTGATAGAAGACAGTAACCAGTAAACTATTACTTATGGAGTCCTAAGACCAAATTGTCTGTGCGCTTGGTGGGGAGAGCCAGACATACATACAACCGCACCACACATGGGCAAGGTAAAAGTATAGGATTGTTTCGAGATACTTTGTTATATGCGTGTATTCTGAATTTTCCAAGTTAGTGGATAGGTTTGGTATGATGAATCTCACTTTGCTATTGCAATTCCAGTTAGGGAAGGAGCTTAAAAAAGCAATGATAAGTTAGGATCTAAAAGAGAGGTAAATATGCAGAAGCCTGTCCTGAGTGATGTTATCTATCTCAGGGATTAAGTTACTTTTCTCAGTTTTGGCTCAAGTGTACAAAAGGCTAAAACTTGTTTGGGGGTTTTTGTGTGTTAATATATATAAAATATATGTGTGTGCCTGCTCCATCTGCTTTTGTTTTACATGCCCCTGTGGTGCTTAGTGAGGCATAGGGAACTTTAGTGCAGTGGCTCAGAAGTTTTGTATATAAAAACAGGCAAATTATATTCTGGCTATAATTTATGGCATGCATCTATAAGGCAAGCTACTAAAAAATTTTAAAAAAGTAAATTTGTCCAAACCTGTGTATACATTAGATGTGCTAACTGTGCTTCTCTGGAAAGGTAATGTTTTCAAAGGCTGGAAAGATGTTTGAACACCTGGCTATTTCTTTATATACATTTACCCAACCAGTTATGTTACTGAGTGTAAACAGAGGTATTTCCGGTGCATGTACATTTTCAGGAACATATTCAGACATTTGTAGGTGGACTGCTTCTGAGACATACTTTCACAGCCCTTCCCTGTGTGCAGCTTATTTGCAACCTGGCATCTTTTCTGCTTCCTTTTGTTGTTCTTTCCTATGCTGAGTTCTCAGAGCCTTGTAAGTAAAACAATCTTAAATAGGAAGCAATGTCCAGTAGAAGTGCGGCAGAAAGTAAGATAATAGTCTAGAGAAAATGTCACTAGTGGATCTGATTATGTTTTCAACTTACCTACTGCCTATTACCTATATAGATACAGCAACTCAAAGAGTTTGTTTTGAATGATTTATTGGAGAGATACTGCTTTCATCCCCGGAACACAGCATTTCTAGTTACACTTTCATTTCAGATTTAATGAAAAAATTGCTGTACTTTGCAAGGTGCTCAGAGTTTAAATGGGGACTGTCTGTAACGTGTCACTCTGTAAAGCTGATGTGATGTTGTCATAATTTATGAAAGAACACATGCAAAACTTGCTCCACAGCTGAATTTCCCCTTCCCCAAAACAAAACGTGACTTCTGACATTGCAAGATATCTCATGGCTTTTGCAAATTTGGATGGTCAGATCTTCTTAGAAAGGGCTCATTTGGTTTGTTATCAATTTGTCAGTCAGTATTGAACTCTGGTCTTATTTCTCAAGCTTTGAAGAAGATCTTTATCTCACCCAGACTCCTAGAGAGACCCTTTGCACATATTACAGCTATTTACATTATTTGTTTAAACAGGAAGAATATTTAGCAAAGCATGAGATGTCTAAAGCTGTCTAGCTTAAAAGAAGTTGGATACCTGAAGAATGGACTTGCAAGTTGGAATTAATTGCTTCTAAATGCACTTTTTCCTTTCTCTGATTTCCTGTCCCAGACATAGTTTAGCAACCTGGAGGAAGTGCATTGGGCATTGAGCTAAAAATACACAACATCACTTACATGTACATTCCAGCCACGCAAAAAAGAAAAGGTGTCTTCAGTAACTATCCTGTAAAACCTGCAGCAGGGAGTATTGGACTTTAGAAGCCTATATAAAAATGTTTTTATTGCTTAGTGCTGCAGTAGAAGAGTTAGCAGGAATTAATTTTACAGATAAATTTTAATTATTCTTGTTGTCAATAATCAAACACATGAAGAATGTCTATTGATAGGAAAGAGCTAAAAAAAATAAAATTCATCTGATGTTTATTACCTGTATTCAGGTCATCCTATGATCACAGGAAACTAAAAAAATAGAAGGAGCAACTGTACTTGCCAGTGTGGCAAGGGCTGTATAAAGATTTTAGAAGGCAGACACTGTTGTATGAGCTTATAATGTGAACAGATGAAAAAATGACCTGGTTTTGTTCAAAACAACAGTGCCACACAGGTGCAAAGATAAAACTCTACCTCATGCTTCCTGAAGAGGCTTCCAGGTCATTTCTGTTCCTGCAAGTATAGTACTGCACTTGGCCACCTGGATGCCAAAGCAGCTTGTTTGTGTTGGCTTGGTACTCTGGAACTGAACCTTTAGTTAACAGCAGTGTGAAGTGATGAGCAGCATACTCTCTGTAAGGAAGGGTGTAGGAATGTGCTACAAGAATAGGGAACAATTAATGAGCTGCAGACTTTTTGCCAGTGACACTGAAACCTGAACACTCATTAAGCAGCTGAGAGGACTGCAGCTATGGGTTGACCATCAAGCACCCTCAGTAGCAAAATCCAATCTCTCATGTGGTCACAAGCTGGAAGCCAAAGTGAAGCAGCCCTTTTCCTTTTCTGAAAAGCCTGTGTGCCCCTTGCTCAAGGACTGAAGGAAGGGAACTATAGCATACTATGTTCCTGAGACCAGGTCATTACAAAGCTGTAGATTAGAAACTGTAAAAATAAGAGTCCTAAGGAAATGGCACTTAAGTTAATGAAAACTATAAGACTCTTGTCATAAGTCAGAGAATTAATCTACAGAAAAAGTTCAAACTTCATTTTAATCACGTCATCTGCTTATAAGGGTTGACTGAGTGGTTAATGCAGAAAAAGAATATATTCCCAGAATTTCAGCTGTAATTCAGTTCACCCTAACAGGAAAGTGATCTGCGTTTTGAAAAAGTTATTTATTGATTTTCAGTGTTTAGCTTTGCCCTACAGGAACCAAATCAAAGTGGGATTCTCATATGTAAAAAACAAGGGGGGGGGGGGGAAGTTAAAAACAAAACCCAGGTCTCAAAGAACATTACCAGTGAAGTCAGACACACAACTGAAGCATGGCATGGGGAAAATCCCAAGATCAAGCCCTTTTTCCTGACTTTTGCCTCAGTACTCAGGTATGAGACCTATTGTCAAACACAGCATTTGCATTGTTGTTTGTATTGGTATAGTCAAAGAAAAGGGCATGTAAGTAAAATGAATTGATTTTTGGTTTGTGAGTCTAGGTCTTACCTATTTCTCATTCTCACCTCTGCTGAGTTTACCATCTCTTTTATTTGCCATGATATGGTGCCTTTGTTAATTACGATCTTGAACTTTGACTGTTCTTCCAGTCATGCACTGACTTTTTCTCTGGACAAAATGCATTGGTTGATATGGGCTCAAGGGCAAAAAAATGAGCTAATTTTTCTTCAGTGTATGTGCAACATGCCTTTCCTAAGCTCACTGTAAATCTGGGGTCAGTTGTACTATGTGTAAAGCTCTCTTTATACCATCGGAGCGTGTCTGCATTAGAAGTTTATATTGCTGTAGTTACAACAGCGTAAGTTCACTGGTGCAGGAGTCAGTGTAATTAACAGTGGGGGCACAACAGCCCTATTGGCTTTATTCATAATGAAGACTAAAGATGGAGCTTTCAAAAGTGCTGAAATGACTTACAAGTGCGACTTTCGTTGTACCGCAGGTCACAGATTCATTAATCACTCTTAAACCATGTCTACACAAGGAGATTTTATCCCCACCAGCCACAGTACTGTAGTCATATGGCTATATTCATAGTACAGAAGTAGATCCACCATTTCAGATAAGAAACTCTATCAGAAGTTATTTTATGGGACTTAGCTAAATAACATATGCATCCATACTGCAGCAGTTGCACCTCTTGAATGGAAACAGCACAGCCCTCCATGTGAACAAGCACTAGGGGATTTTGATAATCCCACACCTTAATATTGTTATTCCTTTGGCTAAATAGTCAAGGTTTTAGATCTGATCACATTTTGTTGGTGTTTTTTTTTCAGAAGGATGAGGAAAGAATCTATAAATCACTGCTGTCTGAAAGAAGAAGATCTGAAATCTCACAGATTACTGGTTTCCTCTACAGACTAATATGCAGTTGGCCAGCTCTGTCCTCATCAGCAAATGTCACTGTAGTTACAGGGCAACCATATTAGGTTTCAAGGAAAGGGAGAGTTTTTGCAAGAAGACCATCTTATTTCTACAGGTTATTGTATTTCTGCTAGCAATGCTAGAAAAGCAAGATTATGGGGTGTGTGTGTTTAATACAAAAAGTAGATTTGCTGATATAACTGTTATTTGCACTGTTTATATTCAAATGTCCTTTAAAAAAAAGCATCATCAAAATTTACGGGTAGGAAGAATGTGCAAATCAGAACACTTATCTTCTTTTTATAGACTAAAATAAAATTATTCCTCACATTTTTCTCAGTTACTGAATATTAGATTGCAGTGTCTGTAAGTTACCTGCTTTTTTGAGAAAGGTATATTCCAAAACCAAGATTGAATACCATGTCAAGACTTTTTAATGTTTTTAAGAATTCTTAACAATTATTACTTGTCCTACTGGATCAACCTAGTATCTTTCCTAAACCTACCCATGGCAGCGGAAATTAGCTCACATCACAATCAGATTCTTAATTAATTACCTTGTAGCCTGCTATCTTAAAAATACAGGTTGAAAAATGGTATGTTAACCTTTTAATTTTTTTTAACCTAATAAAATAACCAACTTGTTTTGTGACCTGTAATTCTGAATCTGATTGAGTTTTCAATATACTGTAATTCACAGATTTTCTCCCCTCTAGCACTAGGTTTGTATCTGTCACATGGTTTTCAGTGTTCCTAATGAGCTGTTAACAAGCTGTCAATTACCTATGCAAATGAGGCAAGCAGAAATGGAGGGGTTGCTATACCTAGAGTTAAAGTGTGCTACCTCAGATTGTTACGAAATAAATCATTTCAGTTTTAATAGCTGTCTGTGTCCATGTGGCTTGTGTCATGTAGGCACTTTTTCCTTATATTATTTACCCAGCAATAAAATGCTGCAGGGGACTTTGGGGGTGATTAAAAAGTTGAGGGGGAGGGGAACTCACACAAGCAACTTCATTCTTTCCTAGTGTGCACCTTCTGCTCTTCTTGGTTCAGGGCTCCAAGGCTACAAGCTGTCAGGTGCCCTTAGCCCTGCTGAAATCAATGACAATTCAGGAGTTTAGGCCTGGTCCTGCCAGAATATTTAACGAACGTCCTTGCCGAGGTATGTAGTGGAGGCTTGCGAGTATATAAAGTTAAAGAAAGGAACTAAGAGTTGAAATCTTGAATTTTGGAGAGAAGGGTACATTTTATATATGTATTCTCAGCCTCCTAAGAGCTTTCTACAGAAGGGCCTGGCAGGAGAAATCTTGCACTTTTATTTGTGTTATTCCTTTGGTAAGGAATTCTGTCCTCCTTGCTAAAGTCAATAAAATTTCACCTTTAAATTCTCTTTCCCTTTGCTTTAGCTTGCAATTGATGCCTACTGTAAAACATTTTGTGATACTTTGTATGAAGAACGTTATATAAAATGAAATTGCATTGTATTTATGACCAGCACTATAATAACGGTCTATCAGTGTTTCCATTATAAGCCCCTATTGTTGAGGGCTTTAAAACTCACCCATAAAAAATCACTCAGGACTGCAGCATGGTCTACAAAGGATAAACAAATCCCTTTGGCTATTTTTGAGTTAGAATAAGTGAAATTAGACTTTTAGAGGTTTCCTCTCATTTTGGTATGTGTATGTGTGTATATATATTTACATTTTCAAAGAAGGGTCAGAAGCATTTTTTCCCTTATTTAAGAAAGTGTTATCAAAAAGAACCTAGAAAAGTTAATAGATTGCATTGTTTTGCTCCAGCCCATACCTAATCAAGGATGCTTGTTAAACCCTCTGGCAGGATCAGGCTTAAACTCCTGAATTGTCTTTGATTTCAGCAGGGGTAGGGACACCTGACAGCTGGTAGCCCTGACCCAAGAAGAGCAGAAGGTGCAAACCAGGAAAGAATGAAGTTCCCCTCCCCCCTCAACTTTTTAATCATCCCAAAGTCCCCTGCAGCATTTTATTACTGGATAAATTTGCACACTCAGCTAACTCAGCTGAAAGGTCATTGGCATAGGTACTTTTCTTCTGTCCTTATGTCCATTATGTTTAAGGTTCAGGGACCTGAAATCGTGCACACTGAAGCCAGGAAGCCTGGGGTGAAACAGAAAGAAGTGTTCTGGTAGGAAGCCAGAAAGAGAGGAATTTGAGAGACATAATGACATGAAAACCAGTAAATAGAAATGAATTAAATAAAACCAAGAATGCCTTTTCAAATGGGAGAAACCCCAAAGAAACAGCCCACAGGGGAATTAGTAGTCTAAATCTTTCATTGATCAATCCTGATGGAAGCTTTCTGGTCAAAATGTCAGTGGTAACTTTATTTTCTGCTGGTATGTACAATAATCCTTTTGTTCCATCTGCAAACACTAGGGGGTAAATTTTTAGCGTGATGCTTAGGGATTTAGCTGTAGGACTCCCATTAACGATAATGGGAATCATGTAGCTTGAGCACTCTGCATCGTGCTGAATATTTACCCCTCAGTTCAGAGCACTCTCTCGTTGAATTTTTAATTATATTTACAGATAAATTCCATAACCAAATATCATCAGCTCTCAAGCAGATTGTTTTATTAAAAGGTGCAGATTTCCAACTTCATTTTGAGCTGCAACCTACAGTGATTGGTTTAGCAGCTGAGTAATTTTTTTTAAGTGTCTATTTAATAATGCTTGATTTGTCAGCTTCAGAGCATTTGGGAGACAATAAATATTAGAAAGAATCTCACCCTGCATGCATGTGCCAGAGAAATGCAAAACGTGAATATTCTACCTTGTACCAAGCTTTCAAAAGGTGTGTCATGATACAACTTCCCTACAAGCTCTTTCTGGGAAATACTACTTCTGCATAAGTCTGTGGTTAAAATCACTACCAACATTCAGCACTAATACCACATAGGCGGTATAGTTTTGTTTGCATTTGTTAAGGTAAATGATAGGAGTCAAGAAAGTTAGGAGATTTGCCCAAGATCAAAGGGGTTAATGTAAGAGAGGGTATTAGAATTCGAGAGTCCCTTGCTTCTGTGCTCTATAGCCTATACTTACAACAAAATCTAACACCAGTTTAAGCAGATATAGAAGAGATAGTATGCATACTGATCTGCTTAGCTCCTCCCTGAGGCACGCTTCCAGTTGCTTTTGCAGCTCTTAATTCTTGAAGTAGCTACAACTAGCTCTGCTGTGACCCTGTTGAAGTGACCTGTGAAGTAAGAATGATTCTGCTGGTTTAGTTCATGTTTGTCTAGCTGGGACAGTATAGATGCTCTTTGTTTTAAGATGTGGGTGAGATTAATCTCTCTCTCCAGGTGTTTTGTACAGGAGACTTAAAGGCTGATCAGCTAGTCATGGAGGGCTGTGCTGTAGCTATTTTTCTGGTACAGCTATTCTAGGGGCCCCGATGACAGTCCTCAGCTGCTGTCAGCAGAGGTGTTATGAATAAGAGCACAAATTGTAACATCTTTTTAGTGCCACTCATGACTGATATATTTCACATGTCGCTTTGGCTTGTGCCAGAGGACTGGACTGACACAGAGCAATCCCGAGATCAAAAAAGCACAAAGGCATTTTGACTGAGCCTTGTTGTCCCCTCCAGTTTCTTCCTATGTGATGATTAGTTGTCCTCAGCTGAAACAGCTGTTTCAAAGTATGTGCCCATAAAAGCTTGCCTGCATAGGAGGTTGCCATTGAGGATTTCTTGGTACTCTGTAAATGGGCCCAAGAAATCTATAAACTTAAATTTCCTGCATCAATCAATGCACAAGAACTGCCCTCATGTGAAAGTGCATGCCTTGGCTCCTTTAAGAAGTGCGATGTTTTCTGTGAAGGGGATAACTGCATTCGAGCAACTGACGTGAGAGCAGAGACCCTCCCAGGGTACGTTTATACTTAATCCATTCAATTCATACTACAACCACCAAAGTTCAGATAAAACACTACTGCTTCCTCACCCTTTCCAGTACCAGTGTGTGAAGCAGTGATGTTGTGCCTCTGCGTGCTCCCAGAGTTCAGATTTGGAGTCCCACAGTTCCCTCCCCATCAGAGCAGGACCGGCGGAGCACCCATTTGACTTTGGTAGAACATAACTGGACACCCATCTCCATTCATGGTAGCAGCCTCAAATCAGGATTGATTTCCCCTCAAAGTCAGTGGAAATCCCCATTATGGTTGGTAGCCTGAGATCAAACCAGAATATCCTTTGGAAAAAAAAAATGAATAGTGATCAGTGTCTCTTCCCAATGCTGGTGATTGACAGTAGAAGACAATGGGAGAACCTCCACAATATTTTCCCCAAGAAAACTTTTTTTTTGTATGCTAATCTTATATCTGAATATATACCCTAATCCTAGTATTCATATCTCTGCCCTCAGTAATCATCAGCCCATCTCTAATGTTTCTTTTGTTCAGAAAAGGTAAACTCTTCTCACTTTTCAGTAGCAGATTACACAAAGGGAACTTTATGGTATATATTACACTCACAAAGCAGTTTTCTCCATCTTGCAATCACTTTAAAAAAAAAAAAAAAAAAAAAAAGAACTTTCTTCTTATCTCATCTTCCTTCCTGCATGAATGTCTGAGATAATCAATGAAGTTCCTGTGTAGAGAATAAATTGAGCTCGAATGGCTCCTCTTAAACTGTACAATCAAAGAAAGAGGAGGTTTTTGCTGATGATTTTGATATTCAGTTTAACTTTCTTCACCAGACTGTCAGCTCAGTGAAAGTGAGGTCAATCTGACCACACTCTTCCTAAAGGATCCTCTTCTGAACCATCTGCTAGAGTATACATCTCCTGACAAATCAATGGCAGAATTGAGAGGTATGTACTTTGCCCAGAAACCTGGGGGCTGATTGTCCTTTGCCTTGCACCTTATGTAGCCGTTTAGGTGAGTGCAGCGTGGGCGTAAGACAGGGCCTGATAACAATAGTGATGTTTAGCATCTGCATCCTGGTGATGTAATTGCCTGCCTGAAGACGCAGGACAACAGAGATGCAGACCTCTGTCCTACAACGCCAACAGATTCAGATCATGGCAAGTGTGGGGGGATACAGGCACTCACACTCGCACACACAAAGAAACTGTTTCTGAGAAAGGGCGGTAAATGAGTGACAATTTTAAACTAAGGTTCTGGGGTCACTAATTCAGGAATCTGATTTTTTTTACAGGACAGATGTTGGGAGGCAAAACACAAAGCAAAATATAGGAACTTGCAGAGACCAAGAAACCCACCCTTCCTTCTTTCAGTGTAATTTTGCATTTCTTGGCCAGGAGTGCTTGCTGCAAGCTCTGGGGTAGGGCCTCCTGTGAAGTTATAGCATGGTGGGGCTGCTGCACAAGAGCAACACAAGTGAGTGTAACGAATGTGACTAAAAACCCCCCAAACATTCTTTTGCTAAATTATCCAGATCCAGCCAAATTTCTCAGGAGTGAACAACAGTTGTTTGAACCAATTCAGATCTGTCTCTATGGTTACTGCCCTCAGACATTTACCAGTATGGGACTTTCCTGCTCAAGATGAGAAGGGAGCTGTAGAGGAGGAACAAAACTCAAAGGCAGATCTGGAGTGCTGGAAAACTGGTTAGCTTCAGGGAGTTCCTTAAAATTCACACGTAGTGTCACTGAATCTGTGCTTTGCACTTGGGCCTGAGAGGTTTCACTGGTGAATCAGATTCATCTGTTCACGGACAAACCCTCGTCCCTCGTCCCCCCCCTTTCCTCCCACAAATTCTTTTCTGAGCTTGTCTGCATCCTGATGTGAAATGAAGTGGTATGTATGAGAATAAGGGTATTACATCCTGGGTAATATCCATTATGTTGCTCTCTATTAGCTCTCAATTCTTGGGAGTGCATTACTGCATTATTTCTTTTGTGCCAACGCTATTCCATCAAGGCCAGTGCTGGCTTACTCAGTTGTATCAATAATTTCTTCTAAGGTGGCCTAGACAATATGTTGTAATATATATTATACTATGTGATTTTTAAATCAGCCTTGCAAATGTATTCTAAAAATTTTGCAGTTCTTCAGACAAATCCTATTGTCCATCATTTCTAATGATGATTGCTGATTAGCAGAAAACAAATAAAGAGGTGGGTTTTATACGCATAAAAAAGATGAGCTGAGTGAACACTATTCTTTAGGAATCTTAGGAATGAGAATTTTGCTTTGACCCATATTGTAGAAAGCTTTTCAGTTGTCTTGTAAAAGAAGAAACAAAATACATTAAATAATTTTGGAATTGTATATGTTACAATGCAAAAGTGTCAGAAAGTTAAATGTAGATTGAAACATATTTTCACTTACTCTGAATTACAATTGTATTCAGATAATTTTTCCAGCTGAATATATGAATTAAAGTTTATTCCTTCAATTTTAAGACCATTAAAATAATGCTACTTTTCTGTTTTGTGAGTGCAATTTTAGACAGCTAAGATCACATTTCTATTCTAGATATGTTACAATATTTTAAAATAATGTTGATATTAGGAACATTTTAAAGCTTTTTTTTTAAAAAAAGGTTTCTTACCACGCTTATGTTCTTCCCAGGAAAAGTTGTCATTGCTGCAGTGCTTTTAAAATTCCTTTGTAACCCATATTAGCAGCGAATGATGCTAACGTACAGTTGTTTTTCTTAGTGATGTATATTGTATAGTCAAACTTCCTATGAATGGTGAGTGATATTCATTAACCTAAAAAGTCTTAACCCAAATACAGGGGATAGCCTGATCCAGACCAGGTATGTAGCTGATCTGCCAGTTACAAGCAGAGACAGCAAGGCTGTTGTGTTACTCAACACAACCTGGAGAAGAAGTGTAGCACTCTCAGCTCCTTTTGTGCTGTTTACAGCTGCCTGGGGGTTGCTCTGGTTTGTGCTAGATAACCTGGAGTGTATGCTGTGGCAGCTGGGCAAAGCTGTAGCGTATCATATGTTCTTCCAGAGAAAAGTGCCTCCAGCACCCCACAGGGCAGGAGTGCTCTGTCCCAGCTGAGGTTGCCTTCTCTGGGTTGCCTTATGCCTTCTCCGTGCACATAGGCAGTGCAAGAGGCAGGCGTAGGAGAGGTGGTATTTTTGAGTGGCAAAGTCCAATGAGGCTGAATTAAGGATGTGCAGGACTCAGGCATGATTCCCTGCTGCCAGCCATGGTCCACCCCTCAAGCCTGAGCAGGTGAAGTTTAGGAAGCTCCCTGCAGTCATATAGTCCTGACCTCTCACTATGACCACTCAGCCAGCCCAGGTTTTTTTGTTTATGTTGGGGACACCTTTCTACTCAAAGGCAGTGCTCACCTGCCCTCTCACACTAAATTTTCACAATGTTTCATTGTATACTGGACAAAATGATGCTGCGTGTTTATTTGAGAGATGAGGCTTAAGAATAGCAAGACAAAAGAGAAAAGAGGGGTGGAAGGAGAGATACCAGCATACTACTGATGCTGGTAGGGATAGGTGAAGAGCAGGAGGGATGCAGGATGTTTATGAGAAAGACCAAGCTGAAAGGCATGCAAATCCAGTTAACAGCTTGAAAACAGGTAGCCACATTAAAGGAAGTGGAAATAAAGTAAATTAGTGGCAGGAGGCATTAGTTGGGGGTGTCAGCTGGTGAACGGTGACTAATTTGATATAGTCTAATCACATAGTTTGGCTATTTGATTACCAAATTGAGATCCAAACACTGCTCCTTCCAGGGAAATCGCTTCAGAAAAGAGGGTAGCTGGAATCATTATGAGATCTGATCCATTCCTTAATTGAAATTAGTTTTATATAGCTGTAACACATGTGATGTAAAACCCAAGAAGCAAATAGTTGCTGAGACATGGTGTGAAACACGGCTGTTCGGGGAAACTGAGGTTGCATGAACAAGGACTGGGGGTTGGGCTAACCTGTGAATGTGCACATGGAGGCTCACACGCGCGTGCACCAAGAGTGAGCCTGTAGAGTCACTTCCCTGTCTGCTCTGCTCTCAGCCTCTAACTCATTCTCTATTGACAGTTGCTCCTGTTTAGATGAAATGGGTCAAGAGTGCCAGGAATCAGGTCACTTCTCAGTGACTAGCTGGTGGAGATGAACGAATACACAACCAAAGGTTGTATGTACCTTGTACAACTTCATAAGAGCCTGGGCAGCCTCTCTAGCACTATTTACTATCTGGCATTAAGAGGAATGGATGGTTAGGGGAAAAACAGAGGAAACAGGAAACATATGAAGTGATTTTTTTTCTGACAATCAATGGTTTAACAATTTCCTCAATCAGAGGTTATATCCAGACTTAAGAAGCTAGCCTCCACAAATTTGTCTAATCTTTTCAAATCTGTTAGTATTTTTTGCCTCTCATAATCACCTTACAGCAGAAAATTTGCACAATTATGTGCTCCGTGGAAAAAATGGCTTCCTCTGTTGTAGATGTGGTGCTTGCTCATTTCATTGGGTGCCCCTTCCTTCTGATACTGTGGGAAGAGCAGTAATCAATGCCTGTGTGCTTCCACTGGGCCGTTTGTGACCTTACACATCTTTGTCAAGTCCTCCTCAATTATCTATCTTGCTCGCTAAAATAATGTGAATTTCTCACATATCCTTTGTCCTCAGCCATTCTGCCCTTTCCTCTACCTTTCCTAGCTCTTCTTCATATTTGCTGAGTGGGTCCAGGCATACTGTTCAAGGTTTTCCTCCCTCTGCCTCATTTGCCCATCCAGTCATTGTCGGTATATATGTGGCAGGAAGAGGCAGGGTGTCCGGTGGAAGAGAGCTTCTCCGGCAGTTTTGCCATTGCATTCCTGAAAGTATTTTGCCCAGCCTGGAGCTTACCTCAAGGCTGGACACAGGAAGAGCTCTGCCCATATCACAGGCAGTATTTCTAGTGTCTGTGATCTGTTAAGTGCAATAAGAGAGTGCGTTGTGAATCTCCTTTAAAGGACCTGTTTGATGTTACACTGTGTCTGTAATCAAACGGGTCATGATTCGGCATGAAGTTACCCATCTCTGTGCAGAGAAACAGCCTCAGTGAGATGCTTTGAGTTAGGCATGTGCTTAACTATGCCAAATTGTTTTAAGCCACTGATGTGAAAGGTATGCATGATACCGGAGAGATGTGAAAGTTTTCAGTCCTGCTTGGTAGCACATATCGTAAGTGTGGACAACGCCAAATTTATGCTTTAGAGAAACAGAAAATCACCCCCCAAATGCCTCCATGTGTAAGGGAGCTGCTCCAATTTGCACTAGAGCTGAAATGTAATCTAAGTTCTTTTTCTTTGCAGGTAGGGATGAATATCAGCTGGGAACAAAAGAACAAGTGAAAAAAGTATCCTAGGCAATTTTTGCAAAGAATTTCTTTTTTAAGTTGGTCTGGGGATCATCAGGATTGGACCTTAGCACCAGCAACCTCCAGCAGACTGCAATGGCTCTGCCTTTAATACACTTCCACCCCTGTGTGTTATACAGCCGTAATACTGAACACACAAGGCAGACAGCTGCCCTGAGGCATTCTCTGTAAAAACTTTCATATCACAACGGAACTGAACGTACCATTATAACACCACGTCTCCTCTTCTTCACGGTAAGAATTGTTCTGAAAACCAGGCAATGTCATGGAAATGTTATAATAGACACATCCAGTATATATGGGTGAGTTAGTTGTCCCCAGTGATATATTTAAGCTGTTCCTTCTACTATACATAGAGCAGATTAAATATAATTAACATTGGTCAAAGGGTCCTTTTACTTTACATAGTTTATGAATGTATTACCTCAATTATCAGGAAGGAAAAAGGGAAAATGTATTTCTTAATATCTGCTAGTATAAACTCCTCTAAGTAATTTCCATCGCAACACGCATTTTTGCTCTCCGAGAAGCATGAATACTTTCTCTCTCCCTAAATCCCATAATTGTTTTATTGCTACATTAAAAAATGTAAATAATCATTCCCCTCCCCATAATAAATTAGATGCAACCTGTCTAGCTCTGAAAATGAACATTTCAATATCTTCAGACACACAATGACATCATATCAATATTTAAAATCATTTTATGCATGTATTCCAGGTTGTCCAACTTCATTAAGGGCATTCATCAGCCCTCCGGCTACAGTGTATTCCCATCAGAGTTGTAGGCCTCAGGCCCTACCAAACAGAAATTTAAACTAACTTGCCTTTTTAATTCACATTATTCTCAAATATTCTCTTTTTTAACCCCCTGCCATGACTAAGGCATTTAGACCTGGCTAAGATTTTGTGCACATCAACATTTAACAGGCAAAATACTCATTTTTATGTCAGATCTCGAGTACATGAAAATAATAGTCTTTCCCCTTTAATTTCCCTTCTCTTTCCCCATCCGTCCCTATTTCCTGGGTGCAATAGTAACTGTGCTTCTCTTAATGTTGTCTGCTAAGTTAATAATTTGAGCTACAGGTTGATAGGGATGGGGTTGTTGGGGTTTTATGTTTAAAAATTTACAAACATTTCAAACATATTAAGTTTCATTCTTTTTCTTTCTCTTTCCCTTTCCAAAATAATAAAAAAAACCCCTCTTGATCTATTTTTTATGCAACAGAGGATGCACAGCATGAATACATATCCCTGCTAGTGGCATGTCATAGTTTAAGCCCAGCCAGCAACTAGGCACCATGCAGCCGCTTGCTCACTTCCCCCCTCCCAGTGGGATGGAGAGGAGAATTGGAAAAAAAAAGTGAAACTTGTGGGTTGACATAAGAATGATTTAATAACTAAAGTAAAACAAAATGTAATAATAATAATAATAACAACTACTAGTAATGAAAAGGAATAAAGCAAAATAAAATAAAATAAAATAAAAAACCCCAAACAAAATAAAAAACCCTAACACAACCCAAGAAAAGACAAGTGATGCACAACACAATTTCTCACCACCCACTGACCTATGCCCAAGCAGCAATTTGCCCCTCCCCACCAAATCCCCCCAGTTTCTATACTGGGCATGACATTCTATGGTACGGAATATCCCTTTGGCTGGTTCAGGTTGACTGTCTTGACTGTGTTCCTCCCGGCTTCTTGTGCACCTGCTTGCTGGCAGAGCAGAGGAAACTGAGCAGTTCTTAACTTAGGATAAGCGCTACTTCGCAACAACTAAAACATCAGTGTGTTACCAACATTATTCTCACGCTAAATCCAAAACACACTGTACCACCTACTAAGAAGAAAACTAACTCTATCCCAGACAAAACTAGGACATGATATCAAACACTGCTGTATTAGTATAAAACTTTTTTCCCCACAAACAAGTCTTCCCATTGCTCTGGTCTATGGGACGACTGTGGATTTGCTCCCCAAGATGTTTAATGACCTTCAAAATTCCTGGGTAAAACACATACACTACACAGCACAGGAAAGAAAACTGTGATATCAAAAAACTTTTTTTTGCTACTGGCCAGACAGTGTAGATTTGGCTGAAGCCTCTGATTTATCCTCCCAGATTTGTGTGGAAAGGGTTTAAATATCCATCATTTGTTACAAAAAAGGATGGAAGCATGTGGAAGTAGCCAAGTTAACATAACGTGTATCTGGGGATGGAACAAGCCTGGGAGACATATTGGTCACTGAAAACTAAAAGTTGGTGTAATACACGTCAGTGTTGTATATGTCTTCTGTTGAAAATATTCTGACCTTGTCATAAACCATGTACGTGGCCAGAGACCTGACAAGTGTACACTGATGGGTTATGACCCATTTGCCTCTAAAAAAGAAAGCTGAAAGAAGGAGAAATTCAAAGAAGAGAAAAAACCCCAGTGACTGCAGGGCCAGCTTTTGGATCTTTTTTCTATAAGTAGCATTTTTTTAAACACCTGTACTGCTTTCAGTTTCTTTCTGCTCTCTGCATCTCTCTTCCCTCTCTCTCCCCAACTTGTTTCAGTGTTCCTGCAGCCACTTTTTTACTTATGTCACTCCAAGCCTCTCCCTTTTTTCAATTTTTTTTCCTCTGGCTTTCACAGCCCTGTGGATTGAAGGCCTCTCTTAGTTATGACACACAATGCAGTCTGTCAAAGTAAGGGAAGTTCAACCTGCCCTGGTTACCTGGGGTTCCTTTGGCAGTGGTACAACTAATCATTGTCTACGTTTCATCCTTCTAGAAAGAAGCAGGTGCTGCCTCTTCTGTTGAGGGCCTGGGTACCATTCCCATCCAGCAAAGCTCTCAGGCTCAGTTTCTCAAAGACATAGAAACCCACAAAAAGATTCAGCCTCCGAAGGCCAAAGTTTGCTGTGTGAAAACACTATTCAGCTCAAGGCAAGTGGAAGCAAGTCAAGGGCTTCCGTAAAACTGTACCTTACCACAGCTAAGAAGCGGCTTGAAATACTCCCACTGCAGTCCAGAAAGCTCCACAGTGGTGTTTGGGTTTTTTCTGAAACCAAATTATTATCAGACTTCCTCTTTTAAAAGCACCCAGGAAAATGTCCCACTCTCCAGCCGTGAGGGGCTCTGAGTCATTTTGTCTCCTGTCCCAGTGGGGATTATCCTTATTGTGGTGGAGTCTGCTGTGCAAGGCGAGCCCAGATATCTTCACTTGCAGTCTTCATCTTGAGGGCAATCCTAGAGAAGAGTACTGCTGGTGATGGGCACCCAGTCAGTGAAAGGATCTGCAGTCTGCTTGTTTTCTCTCTACAGTCACCTGCCAACCTGATTATGGAAGAGTTGCAGCTGTTGGAGGAGTCTGTGTCCTTTGAAACTACTGGCAGGTACTCTGCAATAAATGACTTGGCTTTCTTCCTGGAGATCATGTCATGGTGTGGCCCCTTCTCCGCAGACTCCAGGGCAGACTGCCCTTGGGGCCAAAACCTTTTCTCCCAACATATTGCAAGGACAAGCTACTCCTAACGTTTCCACTGACAGCCAGGCCCTATCTACAGATGTGGGAAAAAAAAGAGCTGGAAAAGAGAAGATGTTTGAGACGGGGAATGTCCCTGACTGTTTAAGTAGATCGCTGAGAAAGGTGATGGCGGTGGTGGCGGTGAAAGGGCAGTCAAGATTAGATCTCTGGGCACTATTGCAGTAACTTATATAAATAAGAATAATAACAACAGGAGACGAGAAAGGGAATGGGGCATATGAAATGATCACAGTAAGGAACAGAATGTGAGAAGAGGACTTTGAAAACAGAACTGGGAAAGGAAAAGAATCACCATCACAGGGAATGAAGAGAGAAGGCAAAGGATAAAGAGGAAGAGGTGTAGGGAAAGGGCAAGCAGACAGACAAAGAATAGAGAGGAGGAGACACAGAAATACAAAGTAATGAAAAGAAGTAGAATATTAGAAAAACTGGAGAGATACTTAAAGTGCAAAAAGTCTGAAACTGAAGCTAAGTGAGAATAAAGAGGGTGGAAAAGAAAAGAAAAAGTAAAAAAAAAAAAAAAGAAGAAGGCCTGATAAAGAAATAAATGTAGAAAATATATATAAAATTAAAAAAGGAAAAAAAAAGGAAGTGATTCTATGGAGATGAAGAGAGAATATGAATAGGGAAACTAAGGGCAGTTTTCTATTTTGTAAAGTACTAGAAACGTGCCCATAAAAAGGGCTATATAAAAACTTGTCATTACTGTTGTTTATTTGTTGCCCCTTTCTCATCAGGTAAGCTACACTGATGTCGCTAGGTCCAGGCCTTGGAAGAGGATGGTGCCACTTTTGATACTAGTTTAGATAAAGAGGTCTATATTTATGTTTGCAGACAGACTCTTATTTTCCTGTATGGCTGTGGCATCCTCGTAACTGAGACCTGCATAGTGCAAATTAAAGGAGTCTGCTGGACTGATGAAGCAATGTTTTGCTTGGGTCTTGGGCTCCACGTCCACTCCCTGCCAGGACAGGTACGTCCCCCACATGTAATACCTGTACACGTTGTTGACAAGTCTCTCCCTCCCTGAGGTTATGGGCAATGTGAGGAGTAGCGTTTCGGGTCAGGCTTGAGGTACCTTGGGAGAGGAGGGTGTGTGGGGGAGGTTGCAGAGTGCCAGATTGCGCTGTGCCTGGCTACGGCCAATGCTTTTTGCTCTCATTTTCATGAACACATCATTCATTCATAAATTTTTAAAGGGGAAAGAATCATTGTTTAATGAACTTTTGTGAAGAAAACGGAGCAAGGGAGAAAAGAAAAGAAACACTGTGAGCTCCTTACTCCCTAGACTTATGACCTGCATAACTCCAATCATTGTGTTATTTAGACAACCTTCCTATTTAGCCGACATTAAATTTGTATGCTCCCACATGGTTCAGTCGCTACTTTTTTTTATCCATGCAGCTGGGATTCTCTGAAGGAGCAAGATGGGTCAGGGGGAGGAGGGGAGGTGAGGACAGCCATCTCCAAAATGCGGTGGATGTGCCTTTCTGGCTCTATGCTGGTTGCACTCAGGCAGGTACAAGCTGACGGGAATCGGCGGCAGCAGCCATGCGAACGAGGTCAGAGTTGGTTCCTCTGCGCCTTTTTTATTCTTCTGAGTGCTCTGAAAATGTGGGTGTGCATGTTAAAGCTGCCCTATGAGGCAGCTCTGACATGTGGGGCTGCCTGGCACAAACACAGCACATAATAACACAAAGTATTTGGCAGCGTTACAGGGCTAATCTTTACGTAACTGTTCCCGAACAACTTCTCTAGCGCACTGAGCACAAACAAGCTTTCCATCAGCCTTCGGCTGCATGCAGATTGTCTTGTGTCACCTGCTTCTCTGCTGAGCAAATACTGGCTGTGGTCATGGCAAGGAAAACCTTCTTTTGCATTCGTAACTAACTCTCCCTAAATTGCCTCCTTGTTTTCCAAGGTATTCATGAACCATAGGCACGTTTGTTAAAAATATCCCCTTTTATAGAATTTTTCCTCTTAAGCACAGATGTATGAAGGAAATTATGTTGTGGATTGTTTTCAGGAGAGCAGTGGGAAAACAGGGTCTGATTTTTCAATAGTTGCTCCCCTGTTGACTAAAGTCATAGGAGGAGGGATGTCTTTTATAGTTAAGACACTGGTGTGGGACTTTGGGGACCTGAGATTGGAATAATAATGTTTCAGTCCTTCTACCCTTTGCCCCTCTTGTCAGATTTCAATGTAAGCTCTTTACGATTATCTCGTACGGTTTTGTTGCCTGGTTCAATGGGGTCTGGTCTCCATTAAGGCTTTTGTGCTGCAGACAGCAATACCAGGGCACATACCAACAAAAACAAAATCAGGGAAAGAAAACAAAAACTAGAGCTTCCCAACCACCTTTGATCAGCGCCGGTAATGTGTCTCATACTCTTGCACAAAGGCAATCAGGTTCAAACCTTTTCTTTGGCAGGCCAAAGGCTAGTGTTGATAGCTGTCTCCCCCAACCTTGGGTACCACCATCCGCCCGGTGCCACCCGGTGTCACTTCCCCACCCGCAACGTTCCTCGATTTGGGTGCTCTTTTCGCTCAGCATTGCGCAGCCACAACACATGTGCTGCTGCACAGCAAAGCCATGTGGCAAATATATAAAAGTATGTACGTTTCTGAATGCTGGAAGAGAGCCCTAATTTTGTTGGCAGCGAAGCTGCCTCTCCTTCTTTCCTCGGAGAGGGGCCCGCAGCATTCCTCGGTCCCACAGACACAAACCCTCCCTGGATTTCTCCCGGCGTGGCAGCAGGCTGCCAGCCTGCGTGTTCGCCCTCGGCAGCCGCTCCGGGAGGGGCGACGCCTCTGCCGCGATGCTCGGGGACGCTGAGCTCCCAGCTCCGGGCTCGTCTCACTGCCTCCGACGCGGCATAGGTCAAACTGGGGACCCTCTCCTGGTTCTCGGTTTAATCTTAGCTCACGAGGAAACGTTGCATACCAGGAGGGAGGCAAAGCAAAGGGAGATTGCCAGACCCAAATGTTCCATAGTTGCGAAGATGGTTTCTAAATACTGAGCTTTAAAAATAATTTGGTTTGTGTGGGGACGGGCGAGAAGGGGGAGATCTTTCTATTTGCCTGCTGGAATTTGGAGTCTATAGTTTCCTGGGGACACATTTCCAAGTTTTTATCATCAACTATAGGGGCTAGAAAACACACTCTCATGTTAAATGAAAGCTGAAATTCCCCCTAGTCCTACACACTGAAGATCTGGAGCTTTAACCCTGACTAAATCGCAACAAAATCTTTAGAATCAGCCCGTGCAAGATGTCTCTCACCAAAGAAAGAAAAATCCATACAAAAAAAGTTGTTAAGCAGTCCTGGGCAAGTGCAACTGTTAAGGGAGCAGGCACTCAGATACAACCGGGAAGGAGGAGAGGCATTTTCTGTGATGTGAAGGAAGTTCATGTAGCCAAAGGTGAGGAGATAGGGTCACCGTGGTCTATTCCCAAGACCATCCTATCACTCCAGCGGTGTATTGATTTGTGGATCTCTGCAAAGTACACAGGCCAGGTCAAAGACGTCCCCACAATTCTTTTTAATCCCTTGAAGGTATAGATTTCTTCTTCTTTTGCCTACTTTTTTCTCCATCTTCCCTTCACTTTCAGCAGGTTTCAGGGCAGGAGGGGGTTGGTGATATTATTTTAATTATTCTCCTCCTTTTGTTTTACATAGGGTTCAATCTTTAAATCATTCATGAGTTTGCCTACAATGATAGAATGCTTTTTGATTTGCTTCCAAAAAGAAATGTGTGTTAAAAAAAAAAAGAAACTGAAGTGCTCCAGTAATTTGAAATTGTTCTGCATAGTGCATGCCCAGAACTCCGATCCTTTCCAAATGTAATGCTTTGCTTTTTTTTTTTTTTTTTTTTTTTTTAAGACCACTTCTTTTTGGAAGTGAATAGGGTGCTCTGGGCACAGGCACTGTGGACCAATTTTGATTTCCTAGATTGCTTCAATAATCTGAAGAGTACTCCAGTCATTTTTAACTATTCTCCACCGCATGCCTGCAAAACCATTCATTTTTTAACTGAAGTGACTATACTTATGATAAACTCTGCAGTTCATTTGAAATTTTTCCATTCTGCATATCCATAGACTTCAAATTCCAATACATAAACTTAATACAACATTTTATTCTAAGAATGTGTTAACACTTCATGCCATAACATCCTTGGCCAAAATTTTTTGTGCAGTGCTCCTTGCTGTCTGAGGCAGGGCCACGTCACTTCTGCCAGTTTGCTGTAGGAGACATTCCTATAATTAGGCAAGCCAATGTTTACAGTTTTGTTTTTTTTCCCTGCCCCTTTTTTCTCCTGTATTCAGCCCTGAGATTCAATTTCTTTTATGGGTTTTTAATTCACAGATCAAAATGCTTTTGCAGATAGTTAAAACACCTAGTACCTTTATGGCACAGATATTTTATTTTCTGTTTTGGTAGGGAGTGAAGTGCATCACTAAAGATCTCTCAGACATCAGTGGGAGAGGCAGGAAATAGTAAAACATGAGCGATTTTAATCCTTTTCCTCCTTCCTGTTGCACACACTGCACTTGTGTCATATAGGGTACAGCATTTCCTGCTACTTTTCCTATTGTATCTAGACTGTTACTTGTTGCTGTTCTTCAGGGAGTACTTATATTTCAAACACTGTCCAGAAGAGAAAGCTCATGTGGGGATTTCATGCCCTAATTCCCTCCCCTGCCTTTACCTTGCATATAAAAAAAAAAAAAAAAAAGTTATTCTTAATTCATATTTCTATAAAAGGGTATCTGCATTTCTAAGAAATATGAGCATCTTGTTCCAGGGAAGCTCTATGCTGCCTTAAGTAATTAAAGCTTAACAGTAGGGCAGTGTCATGCTATATTTTGCAGTCTACCTGACGTCTTATTCAATCATGATCTAGCATTAAAATTATTAGAAGGCGGCACAGTTTGCATTGATCTGCTGCTGGCATAACTTTTTGCTAAATGAGTGCCCATCTTTCACAAGAAGCATTAAGAGGGCATGGAGGACACACGAACATGCTCTGGATTACGACCTCTGTGGCAGTCCTGTGCTGCTTCTGGGGAAACAGCTGCCCTAAGGCTGGTTTTGCAGTCTCTTTCCTGCAGGGAGAGGCTTTGGTGATGCTTTAGCAACTCTGTTGCTGAGACACTATAGCAAAGACCATGGCTTTTTCTTGTCTCACCTTTTTTTTTTAATGCGAGTGCAGAACACTATGTTATTTGTAGCCTTAAAAGCCAAATACTTGTGGTATGATTTAAGGACTTTTTTTGGATTGCTATGGCACGACCCTAAAGACAAACCAGAACTGAGACTCAGGTTCCAGAAAATGTCCTAAGTTAGTTTGAGCCTGTTTTGCCATTCATTTCAGCTGAATTTTGCAGTTCTCAACTGTTACTGAGAATTTTAATGAGAAAAATAATCTGTTAGAATATGAGTAATTGATGGACAGAGAAAAATAATGTAAACATAAAAGTGCTGTTACCACTTAATAATTACTGATGCAGTCTGCATAGGAAATTCCTGCTGGTTTTAGGAATCTTGCAGGCATAGGGTTCTGTACTAGATACTTTCTTTCCTTTCCTTACAAGACTTCTTTCTAAATTTAGTGTTTCAAGGAAAGAAGGAGCTCTAGGGGCAAGAAAGATGGAGAATCCAGAACTTGAACTTGTGTGGTATTAGGATTTCAGCCAATGATGGCTATATGTCCCTGCCTTGTTGGGAGGACTATGGTGTTTGCAGGTAGCACCCTTTGAATTAAATGTTGACTTGGTCCTAGCCACTTACAAAAACTAAAGATCTCACAGCTGAAAGCGTGGTATCTTAATCAACTTCTGACTGGGTGATTACATTCTCCCTACTTATGTTCCCTGAAGTTTCAATTGGGTACAATCTTTTTCTTCACTTAGAGTCATAATTTTTTATGTGTTAAGTGCTTGCTCTGTTTCACCACTGATGGAGCTGATTTTCAGGAGTAGCTAAAGAACTTTCATCTTCCACATAGAGCTTTGTGCTCTTTTGAGAAGAAATTTTGTAATGTATATATATTAAAGATGTGTTGTTGCTGGTTTGTGACAATATTGTGGCATGAATGAGAGAGAGACAGAAGAATGATTTCACATTGTTCAATTAATTTTGAAGAACAAATCAAGAACATTTTTCCTACTTTGTCAAATAATGCTTCTAAAGTTATTCTAGGCAATAGTTGTTCAGTCAATTCCTCATATAAATATTAAGATAATGTTATTGTTAGATTATTTTTACTACCCTTCTACTTTTAAGATCAAAGACACAGTCTCAGAGAAAAAAAAATATTGTTCCCTTATGCTTAGCTTTGCAGAACTTTTTTTTTTTTTTTAATATGCCTTTTTTTAAAAAACTAATGTAATTCCATGGACATCAGTGAAGTACTATATTTAACTCCAAAGTAAATGAAGCATCGTTATAGGCCAGAGTTTCCTTCAGAAAGTTATATGTGAAGGCAGCATTTGCTAATACAGTGATGTATTATCATTCATCCTTGCACCTGTCCAGTTAGCCATAGATCCATCCAAGCATAAGATATAGTGTAGGAGGATTCCATTCTGCAAGATTAAATCTTCAGTTAAATGAACCTAAAGTGGCTTAGGGTGTGTCTGGCAAGCTATCCCATTGAGAATAAGTTAAAGAAAAAAGAGGGAGGAGGAGATAAGCATCTTTGTAAGGCTATGTCTACAACCTAGAGATAGCTCTATGTATTTCATACTGATTTCCTTGTACTTCTAAGCCATTGGTATATTTTTGAATCTGATATATAAAATGAGAATCACCTCAGTCTACTCAGTAGAAATACATGACAGTAAATCTCAAATGCAAAATAAGAATCAGTCCTTCCTACTAGACCTCTTCATGTTCCCTAAAATATCAGTAGATTCAAACTTATTAGGGGTCAGATAGCAACCTCAGTACAAAGAAATGGAGGACATAGTCTTCCAGTTACTCAAGACTATGCAGAAAGATAGAGGAACTACAGAAAATTAATCAGCTTTAACCCCCCATACGATGCCTGCTTTTTAAAGTCTCTTCTTTTATCAAAATAGCACCTCTAATTTCATTTTTTTTCCCCGTGCATGTTCTCTATCTGTAATTGTCTCTCTGCCAGTTACAAGGTATTGGAACTAAAAGAGAAAAATCTGCTGGAGTCTGTGCAGACTTTGAGCTGTTTTCCATGGGGGAATGGTTTAAATTATACTGGATCCAACATGGAGTTCTCCATTGTCTCCATCCTTGGAGGTATTCCAAACCTGACTGGACAAGATCCTGAGCAACCTGCTGTAGTTGACTCTGCTTTGACCATGGGGTCAGACTGGATGATCTCCAGAGGTCCTTGTCAACCTCAACCATTCTGAGGTCAGTGGTGCGAGTGACAAAACTAAATGGTAACATGGAAAGTCTTTCCTTGCTTTCATTTTGACAGGCTCTGTAAGTTTGCACTGAGGTTTCCCAACCAGCGGGTTCAGCCACAGCCAGAAGTGCTGGGAGAGATGAGGTGGCCATACCTGAGTGACTCTAGACAGAAACGGTCCCATAAAGAGCAGGGGACTCATGAGGTGGGAGGGAGACAGGGTGGCCATAGAACAAGTGCCAGAGAAATCGGAAGCAAGAAGAAGGACACAAGGTGGAACTAGAAGCCCAGTTTCGGGGAAGGGAGCTGGATGCAGCGGGGTGTTACGCATTGCCAATTTTCTCAGGTAAGGCTTGACTACAGAAAATTTGGGAATCATTGGTCCATCATACACAGGCTTTGTTGGCTGACTTGTACCAGAGGAAAAATACATACTGGCGAAAGGAGTCTTTTTTCTTCAACTACCTTTTTGAGTGACATAAGCCATGCCAGCAAAGGGATTCTTGCATCTATACAGAGGGTGTTGCTGGCGTATCTATATCAATTAAGGGTGTGATTTTTTCATGCTTGTGACTGAAACAGCTTTGTCAACAACACTTTATAATTTAGACCTGGCTTGAGAGCTGTCCTGGCTCTCAAGCAATTGCAGAATGTGGGGGATTTTAGAGTGAACTCCTTTATTGTTGGCAAAGAAATAAAAGGCCAAAAATGCAGCATAGTCATTTTGAATAGTTTTTTTTTTATTGTTATTCACAGCACACGCAGAAATTCTTTTTTGTTTGGAAAGGTGGTGACTGAAGAAGCAAAAATAGCACCCTTATAGCAGCTGTGCAGCTTCATGGCAGGGCATCTACTGAAATAGAGGCTTTCTTCATAATCAAAAGCTGAAAGGTTCCTGTTATGACCATATCCTAGCTAGAAAAGGTTTGTGATATAGCTAGACTGTCAGACACTTCCATTGGAGGCTAAGTTTACACTGGCACAAAAAGCTGATAAACAGATACAACTTCCCGAACAAGATAAGTATAGGGCAAAAGTACTCTTTTGTAGATAAAATGGCATATATGTCAGGGGAGTTGCTGCCATAGCAGTGCTGGTTAGGAGAGTAAAGTGTGGTTTGCTTGCTCTTTGTTTGGTTTTTTTTTGTTTGTTTGGGGTTTTTTAATTTTTTGTTGTTGTTGTTTTTCTTCTTCACAATCTTAATCAACATAGCAATGCCAGCAAAACTCAACTGCCAGGGTGGTGCATTTCTCTGTGTGACTTACTTCTTACACCCTGAAAAAACAGCTGGTTTTGTGTAAGTCTTGTATTTTATTCTTACCAGAGATCCCTGTATTTGGTCAGAACAATAGCTCTGACGTGGCCAAAGTGGTAACTCCAAGTACAGTGACATAACACTGTTTAAGGGGGTGGTTTCCCCAGAGGACAATCCTAAAATCCTGCTGATACTGACAGCAAACAACCTGCCTTCCTTCTTCTCATGCTAGCTCTGGAGCTTCTTTGATGCCCCAGTAAGCTACTTCAGCTCACTATACAGGCAGAAAATGAACGTAGCAAATAACAATGCACCATTTTCTGCCAGTTTAGTGAACTAAATTGCTTAGCATAGGGATCAGATGAACACCAGTGTCTCTGCAAAGCAAGAAGCAGTGGTGTACATCTGAGAGCAAAGGATATGAGTGGAAACATTCTTTTTTTGTCAGCATTAGATTGATGTAACTGTCTTGCAAAACTTCCTAATGCTGGCTTAAACCTGGGTCATAAAATGATAAACCAGTGCAAGAATGTCCATCCACACTGAAATATGCATTTGTTTAGCCGATGCTGAATATCAGAGCTCTTAGGCTTGTCTGCGCTTGAGAGTATTTCTCAGTATGGCTTGACTGGCACTCTCCCATCCCTCTGAAGAGATGCAGTTTATGAAAGTCACTTGCTGAGGCAGCTCAAACCTCAAACCCAATTCCAGAAAAAGGACTTTCTTTTGATATCAGCATTAGCAAGTCTGCCTTAGGCACCTTGTTGCCACAGCCATTTTGATCAGAAAAGGCATTTTTTTCAGGCTCATAATCAACAGAAATGATTATCACAATGGTAAAACAGAGGAAAGGAGACCAAGTTAAAAGCAGTGTACTTAGCGTTCTTCTGCTGGATAAGAAAATAAGTGTTTCCTTCATCACACAGAAAAGGGACTGTTGTCTTTAAGATGGTGTGCTTAACATTTAACAGCGGACCGTACAGCCGTTTCTGTTAGAGCAGCAGTTGCAGAAAGTGGCACTTCTTTTCCATGCAAGTTTTTTTCTTTCTGTAAAGCCGTTAGCTTCGTTTTTTTCTGTAAACAGATAGACTGTCAACCTGCAGATCAGTGAATACTTAGGGATTTTTTTAATTGCATGTATTACTTCACTGCTACCTTGTGTGTTATGTATGCAAAATCAACCCTCCTGAAATTTTAATTGGAGAAAGAAATGTGTTTGGCTAGAAGTCTAAATGGGGGTAAAAAAAAAAACAACAACTGAACAAAAACCAGTTTGGAGAGTGAGTGTTGGAAGGTTGCTTTTTTTGTGAGTCACAGAAAGCTCTTTAGTTGGAAATATTCAGACAGCTGCCCAGTGGCAGGGTAATATTTGTGAATGCTGAAAGTTGCACAGATATTAATACGAATCACTGCACATCTGCAAATTTCTCCCTAACAATACACAGTCCATCGCTTATTATTAGTTGTTATGCAATATTCATGCATCTAAAATCATCCAGCACAGGAGGGTTTGATCAATTTCTCTGTAACAGCAGTGACTAAATTTAGTGGATACTGTGCCTGTCATGGAGAAGAGGTTGGAGTATTTCTTACCTTTACCTAAGGGTCTCTTTTAACAGTACTTTGCGTGTCATAAATATTGTGTGCTTAGCACCAGAATAGAAGTGACTAGTGAAAAGCTGAAGCAAACAACCCACAAGCTGAAATGGTTGGGTGAACTGTTCAACAAATACCTATGACAAATAAAAGCAAAATCCATTTGCAAATTATTTGTTAATCAAAACGAGCTGAATCCTTAACTGGTATAATTTGTAGCTAACAGTTTGTGAATCTCTAACGGGCAAACAAACACTTGAAAAAAATGAAATACCATGGCTGATTTTAATTAGATTTTTTTTACTATTAATGCACCCAGAGATATTAATTTGCTTCTCATTATGAGTGAATTAACTGAAAAAATATCAGGCCATGAAAATATATATGTATTTTTTTTTGTATTACAGACATGGGAACAGCCACAGTGAACAGGAATTTCTGTTTGTTGTCTAGATACTTCCAAACCTACAGTCCCATTAGCTGTTACAGCAGAGATGTGTGGTTCGCAGGCATTCACAGCACCTCCCAAAGTCCCTCAGAGGTATTTGTGACCACATTCCCCAAAGCCCTTTTTCCCTATCAGCGCTGGCAGATTGTCACTGAGTCATCTACCAGGGCAAAACCACCCGCCACCCATCCCTTCAGCCACGTGCAGCCTAAACCAGCAGTTCCCAGGCTGCAGTCATTGCCCAGTGGTTTTCCGCAAGGGTATAGCAAGATGTCTGCAGAGGCTAGCTGAAGATTATCAGTTTACTACATCTGTGTGGTAACTCTGATGGCTAGAAAGTTGGGTTCACAAGTTTAGGAAACACTAGATAGAGACTTATTTCTCAGCCTTCCTGAAATTTGAAGAGTGCTATCACAACCACCCAGTATATGTATGCATTTAAATGCTTGTATCGGGAGGCTTAGAGGTATGCTAAAAGAGACAAGAATGCCCTTAATAATATCAGCTGTAGGTGCCATTTAAGCAAATATTTATGTGGTTGTCTGGCAACTGAGAAGTATAATTTAGAAGTATAATTACCTCTTGGCTGTGAAAGCAGAACTTTTATTCAGGTCAGGATGTTAGGATCAGAACATGCTCTTTCAAGGTTTACTGAATAGTATGTGAATCACTGTATTCCAGTCTTTAAGATTTGTCCTGAACCACTATTGAAGCAGAAACCAAAATGGACTAAGGCTCATTGTAACTTGTAATAATTTTATTTTTCATAGTCTCTTCAGTTTCATTTAATCTCTGTTTGCCTGCTCCGTGTATACCCCTACTGTCTTTCTCAGATGTGGATGCAAAGTGCAGATAAGAGTATGCACACTTTTTTTTTTTTTTCTTTTATGGCTGCTGTGAAGTTACAGTCGCAATATAAAGATGACAAGAAGTTCAAGACAAGATAAAGGACCCCAGTGTGATTGGACACTGAGAGGTACACCAGACTTCCTCCTTTTGCTTGGCACTTCTCTTTTTATTCTTTGATTAAAGTCTTTTTCCTTTACTTACATCCTCCATTAAGATGTCTCAGTGTCATTTAGGGTGTTAATTGAGAGGAGGTTTAAGCTCATCAAGGCGATTATAAGTGATAGTTAAAAATTTCTATATATGGCCTATGCTGGAATCAGCACAGTAGGATGCCATTTTTCTTTTATCTAACTGACATTGGTAATAATAGATGAAATTATTACTAAATCGCAGCTGCAGAGATGATATCATGATTTTTTTGTGTAATCTTTGATGAAAAATTAATTTTTGAGAGGGATAATTTAAAATGATTTAAATAGTATTATACTGAAGTCCTTACTGGTAATTAACACCAATCTTGTCAGAAGTGAATCCACTTTTGCAGCTGTTTCTAAAGATACCTACAGTATTTGTAACTTTTCTGGGAGTGAAATTATAGTGTTTGGACTTTATTTTTACTGCATAAGGACCATTAAGAGAAAAGGATGCTAATAGAGAAGGCTTTGTTCTCCAATGGGGCCAAATTCTACTTCACATTTGCAGTGTTTCTTTATGTGTGCATTTAATTAGCTATGCTCAGCATGTAAGCAGAGTTTAGTATATACAAAGTAGAGTTTACATGGTATTTATATGTATGTGTTCGCATGCCAGTGTACACATAGATATGTATATCTTTATGAGTTAGCTATATACGTATACACAACTTTATTTGCGAGGGGTTTAATTGGTTGAACAGATGGCTGATCAGAAATGCTTCTTCATCTTCATCAGTGACTCGTCTTTCTTTCTTTGCATCGACTTTCATCACAGTGGCAAAAAAGTGCTCTAACGAGAAACAGCTGAAAATAGATTTTTCTTTGGTACTTTCATCATGCTTTAAATGACAGAAGTGGATTTTTTTGTCCTATATATAAAGACCTGCAGGAGAAGGTTAAAAAAGGAAATATAGTGAAATCTAAATAGAAAAATTTGAATGAGAATATGGGAGAGCCTCAGATTATTCCTCTTATCTTCATATTTTACTTTCTTCTTTTTTAAAGTACATGCTGATTTTTGACAAGATATATAGTCGTGGTTATTCACGCCAGCTACAGTACCTGCCAATCAGTTTTTCTTTTCCTCGAGTTTGGTGCAGAAAGGGGGAGGGAGGGACGGGAGTTGAAAGATGACACAATGGCTTAGAGGACTGTTACTTTAGGTATTCATTAAAATAGGAGTTACATGGCCAGCTTCTGCTGTTTCTGCAATTTTATTATATTCAAATCAAAGTCTGGCTTCTGTAGGCTTTATAAAGGAAACAATGTGCCTTATAAACAGAGTGCAGGGTTCATGTAGGAGTGGTTCACTTACAAGCAGATTCATGGCTTGAGTTTTTGTATAGATATGTGAATAATCTATCACATTTTTAATTTGAAAGAATAAGTTATCCAATATTTTCTTTTTGCCAGCATTAAAGTCTTTTGCAAACAGTTGCTTTTACTCTGCATTCCTGTGGATAAGTTGCTGTTATTTTATCAACTTTGCAAATTGGTAAACTGAGGAATGCTTTGACTGGGGGAACTGAGAAATCATGCAGCTGGCTGAGAGTCAGAAGCAGATGTAGAACTTGGGGATTCTGGTCTCCTCTCTCTTTTCTCCAGCAGCAGACCAAAACCACTGGAAAAATATGGCTTACAAAGGAAAAATAACTCGCTGCATTTTTAGATCTGTTTGAACTGAGAATGGAAAAAAGACCCCATGGTTTCAGTGTAATAACCTGACATTGTTTTCCATGTAAAGCCTAGTTTTCATAGGCTTTCTCCTCATAAAATGAGTCAAGGATCTGCCCTCATGCTCAGTGCAGCTGTGGAAGGACCATGGTCCTTGACAATTGTACAGAGCGCCTAGAGGAACATTTCTACTGCAGGATGTGGTGGAGCCCGAGGCTGCAAGAACAAGTTTTTTTGGCAGAGGGAATAGCAATAGAGGAAGGCTAAAGTTCTTCAGTACTGCTGGGATGGCTCAATCCAATGCAGATACTTTAGAGATGAAAGGGAGAAATGTGTGAACAAGAAATTTCTGGAGCTTAAGGATGTGTAGGGAGCAGTGAGTATTTCACAACTATGAGATACAGGAATAGGCAACTTGTAAATTCTATTATTAAAAGACTTTCTGAGAGAGAAAGAGAGACTGGGATTCAGGTATAAATATACATGACCACCATCTGGCTTTTTAGTTTCAGTTTTTTGGACAGGGACAGTCTGGAGAGAGAGGATATTGTTAGGACTATCACCTCTCAGCTTTGATGAGGCTGGTCATGTGCTTAAAACAGCAGTCAAAAGTCATACCGGAATTTTCTTGTTCCCCCAGAACAATTACTGCAAGATGAGGAGAATGTGTGTGTGCTGGAAGGAGAAAAAAAAGATGCTGGGAGTAAGAACAGCAGCTTCAGATTTTTTTGAGCCTTTCTTTTCAGATTGTGACCCCTTGTTTGCAGGCTTTGAAACCCCGATAGAAAGGGTGTGGGTTTAGGAGGAGGTAATCTTGGCTCAGGAGGTCCGGCAGATGGTGTTGGCAAATGGCACTGTGGGCTCCTGCAGCGTGGTGCAGCACTCTGGAGGTGGGTAAGGGAGCAACGAGGTTGTGGGAAGCAGCTGGTGGCAAATACACTCAAGATGGCTCCAGTGAGCAACCACAAACAGCTTGGTAGGGTGCAGAAGGAGCAGAATATAGCTCAGAGTAAATGAACCAATGCTGCGTTTACGTCCCACTTCAGGAGGATGTGAGAGGTGAAGGTCGGTGGCTGACAGAAAGGAGGGTAATGCATTGCTGTCCTTTTCACCCTTACCCTCTGTGGGGTAAACCTTTCTTAATACAAGCCTAAGATCTTAGAGCCCAGAAAGGCTGCCATTAAAAAAAATCTATCTTCATCACTGGAGTCACTCAGTTCCCTTTCATAATGGCATAAATCCGTAGGCTTTCCATAAAGGAGATCCATAGGATTTCCATGGCATAAATCCATAGGCTGAAGACTGTGACACACCCTGATGAACCAAGGATAAGTGAGAGGTGGTTGGAGGACAGAGTTGCTTTCTTTCTCTCCCTCTTTCTCTCCCTCTCTCTCTCCCCCCCCCCCCCTCTCTTTCAATGTTAAAGGTAATGAAAATAATCCAGGAAATTAATATCAACCACTTCTTTCTCCAAAGAGATTAGTAGCTTGGAAAAAGTAGCAGGCAGTTCTTTCTAATCTATTGATGCTGATATGGCTTCAGCTAGAGAGGTTTTTAGGTGGTACTTGGGGATAAAGCAATAGCATGAAACTAAGGCAAGAAACATACACTTTTATTCTGATTTGTTCAAAGCACTAAGACAGGTAAGAAGAAGGGATCTGCAGTATTTACACATCAGGTAGCACCAGCTAGGAGCTAGAATATTATGGGCGTGAATTTATGCAAAACAGCTTCACACAGTTTTGCCAACGCATCTCCATCTAGAGCTGTAGTATTTTTCACAGCTGTGGACCTTTATCTGCAAAGCCTTACAAAACTGATTAACTTAGTTTTATGTACATTGCAAGAAGTTTTTGTACGACAGTGGAAACAAGCAACAAGAATGTCACTAGTCTCCTGCATTTCTCAAGAGCTCATGTTATCTCTGGATATTATTTACCTTGCCTCCCTATCTCATTATGATTGTCTTTTACTTCCTAAGTGCATCATCTTAAGTAGTGGCTATGAAGTAAACAGTTATTAGGTATTCAAGCCAGAAGGCCTTAGGCTCCTGGCTGCAGGCATGGGGAAGGTAGACAAAACCCACTCTTGGATGGCTGAATAGGACATCCTCATTGCAGTCCTTGAACCAGGGTCCATGCCAAACATTCTATGCTGTTGCTTCCAAGATGGACAGATGGGCACCTTATAAAATAAGTCAGGATGCTCCTTCCTTGCCAATGTCTAAGCATGCTGCCTCTATACCTGTTCCAGGTGTTGATGTAAAGGAGCAAGGTGACTCTCTTGCACATCATGCATAACGTTCTTGGTTAAACAGAATTGAATATGAACTGTCACATCTTTTGCTGTGGCAAATCAGTGCCATAATTCCTCAGTCCATCCCTAATTAGAAAGAAGGACTATTGGTTAAAAAACTCCTTAAAACTGAACTTCTTGAGCTCATATCTCTATACATTAGGCTGTAGGTTTGGGGTTTTCTTAAGAGTGATTTAAAGAGAAACAAGGAAAAAGTGAATGCGAGCTTAGATTATATTTTTGGTACTTTATTGAATGTAAAAAGGCTTGACAGTTGTGGATTGCTTTTTTTTTTCCCCTGTTCTGTTCCTTCTTTTTCCTGTTATATATCCAACTCCATTTACGATGATCTATGCCTGAAATTCTGGTGAAATGATGACATCATAACAGTCAAAAAGATAAAGGGAGGAATGAATCAAGGAAAGTAAAGGAGTTTTAGTGATAATTTGTGTTACTTTTTGTATTTTTCTTTTGTTAACACCACTGAGCTGTACTGCAGTATAACCTTTTGGAGAGGGTAAGTTTAAAATCTTTCTTCTTTCCCCATCCTCTTCAACCATGCTGATAGGTATTTTTAAATCACTAATCAGTTCAGTGATTAAAGTACAGGAAAACCAAAACTGACATTTAAAAATATCTCAAATAAAAAAAAAAAAAACAACCCAAACCTCACTCAAGTAACAAGAATAAAATAAACCTTTTGGCATTCTCCATTCATTCATCATGAAGTATGAGCTATATAAAACTAACTCCTGGTAAATTATTTGTAGGTCACCTTTAAAGAAGCTCCTGAGATAGTAATGCATCCCCTGAAATGAAAAGACAAATAGATTTTCTATTCTTTATATGAGGCATGCTTATACTTTAAAAACATTTTTACATTGGGTTTAAAGAATGATAAAGATATTTCAGTGTTACGTGATGTTCGGAGTTATTCACAGCGTTTTCTAGTGATCTTAACTACACACACACAAAAGTGCAAAAACAACCTTGAAAATTATTTGGCAGACTTCACATCTTAATCACTGCAGAATGGTTTCAAATTAATGAACAGAGTGCAATTGTTTCTATATAAGTGCCTTGCTCTGGGATGTAAGTGAAATAGAAAATTAGTGTAGTAGTTTGGAAGACAGTGATTAATATTTACATTTATCAGCTGAAAAGCCCCAAAATGTTGCAAAAAGGTAACTTTTACAAAGTAGAGTACTTGTTTCCCTGCTAATAGGCAGCACTTAGCCATCTAAAGTCAGTCTCTTTCCCCTTCCTTTCTTACCAGAACAATTGTGATGCTGACTGTAATGCCAAATTCAGTATGTTTTTCTTCTTGTTATGCCATTAAGATGACTCATTTGCAGTTAGACTATATTGCTTCCTCCTTTTTAAATGTATTTTGTTATTTCACAGTTGTACTTTACTTTTTAACATACATTTACTTGATTTGTATATTTTTTAACTCCAGACATAGTGCTAAAAACCTTATTTATTCTAAGCTGTTCATGAAGAGAATTTAAATGCATCACAGGATAGGTAGATGTACCCGAACACTCATCGCCAAATACATTCCAAATATTGTTGTTCATTGTTGCCTTCTACATATTCAAGAGATATTTGATCCAAATGTATAACAAATATGAAAACATATAAAAGCTTTGAATTTTCTATGAGAAGAAGAAAATATGGAAAAACAGTATGATATTTTGCTATACTTAGGGGCACTGGTTAGGGTATTTATGCTGGAGAAAATAGCAAAATGCACCGAGTCTGACTAGTTTCTTGGAATCTTATGTTTAATACTTCTTCAGTATGGAAATCATGCAAAATTACTTGAAAATGGCTGTCAAGTGTTTGATCATAGCAGTATAGAATCCCCAAGAAGAAAGAAAAAAAAAATCCCAGTAAAGTTTTGAGAATGTTTGAATATCAAGTAACAGACTGGGCTGCTGTCTTCATACTTCTGGTGCGTTTTTAACTAGGCTACCTTGTGTTCTTTTCTTTCCTTTCCAAACCCAGTATTTAGAAGTCCCATATGGCAATAGATATTGCTGGAATAGAATGCATACTCTTCTGGAATCAATTTGATCTGAGTTAACTTTCTATATTTTAAAAGGCAGCTGAAATATTTTGCCTTCTCTACATTTTCTTTTGACCTGGTCCTTATCCCCTCTCCATCCTTCTCTCATCGGCAGCCCTCCATATGGGCGTTTATGTAAGATACAGAACTTTCTTTTTCAATCCTGTACAGATGTAGGGGTGGGGGAGGGCGGGGAAGGAGATAGTATAAAGAGTTCTTCTGCTCAGTGACATATATCCTTAGAAAACAGACAAAGTCAGATTGAAGGTGACACACTCTATATGTGATATTACCAGACCAGACACATTAAGTATGTGCTCTTCATTAATGGGACAAGGATGGGAAAGAATGTGAATTGAAAAAACCAGAATTTTCCTTGGCACTTTTTGATGCCAGAAACATTATTTAACTTTTGAAGAAGGAAGCTGATGTTTAAACTTAATTTTCCCTTGTGATGTGGACTGATGATTCTGCCTTTTACTGTGAGACCCTTATCATAGTAGTTAACTCGTGCTCAAGGTCAATAAAAAATATGAACGGGGATAATATTAGGGAATAATCCAAAAACGTGCCTGTTTTACTTCATATCCTGCTTAGCAGAGACTCTACTGCTCATGACTGACAGGTCTTTTCAACCATCAGAGATTTTGTGTCAATAGGTCAATAGATTTAATATCCTGGGAATACCCCCTTCAGATTGCTGATCGGCACCTTACAACAGCCAAAGGCCTGACCTCAGACCATTTGCAGATTTAAACTGAACCAATTGGATGTCAGACTAGGACTTTGGGAGCCTAATCAGTACAAGGTGCCTAGTCTGGTAGTACAGCCATGATCTGAACTGGGCAGACGCTGAGTTCACCAGGACCTTTTCCTTCTGTAATGAAACTACAGAGAAAAGAAATCATATATTCTTGAGCTGTTCTTTGCTGGGCAAATTTTCAAATCTGGACTAATATCTACAGCTGTACAAAAGCTACATAAATTTGGAAAACTAATTGTTAGTGGGAAGATACTTACTTGTTTCTTAATGTATTTTTAGCAGTGTTTTCGATTGATATTGCATGTACGCCACGTGTATACTCTCTTCTTGTACCTGGGGTCATACAGAAAGTAAATGTGATATTATTAGTGAATAATGAGCCACAGAAAATTTCATCAGATATCTAAAGTTTCTGATCCTATCCATAGTTATTTCAAAATATTTAAAAGGTAATTATTACTTCCAGCTTTCTTGAGAAATCTCTAGTCTAGCCAGATTTCTACTGAAATCAAAGCACAAGAACAGACTTTTCTCCAATTTACTTTGGTTGAGTTTGTTTGTTTGTTCCCCCTCACCCCCCAAGATGGCTTTTGTCTTTCTGCCTTCTTATTGTAAGCCAGCTGATGGTGATTTTAAGACCCAAAGACATTGCATTCCCACAAGCTTTAGGAAAATAAGTAGAAAAACAGAGAAGGGATACCCAAATCAGGTCCCTACTGAGAAAGATACGTCTTTATAAGCTAAAGTGCATTACTAGTCAACAGAGTGCACATGGGATAGAGACATTACCAATGCCCCAGTTACAGTAAAGGCTTCAGACTCAGCTTGAACCCCATTAGATACAGATAATACAATCATGAGTCAGGAAGCCATAAGCTTCATGAGTTGTATATCATTGTTTCCTTCCCTGAGTCCAAAGGAAGGTCTTGTGCAGGGTCACCAGAAGCTCAAGGATGTGTCACTGACAGCTTGAGGGGAATTGGAGTTGTTAGCATGAGTAGCATTGTCACAGGAGGATGTTTTTTCTCTGTTCCCAATGGATCTCCAGAGCTTCCATACACTAATTAATGATGGAGGCTGCTGTTGTGGGAAAATAATATAAAGGCCCAGATTTTCTGCTGCAGGCAAGGAGCAAGGAGTGCTAATTGGGAGGGAGGTGTGAGCAAAGATGCCACCTTGCACTGACTGATCATTAGCCAGCTTTTGTCCCTTGCCATGAGTTAGAGCAATCTGAGGGTGACTGTAAATTATGTGGACTGCTAGTGGCACCAAAGGACCATTATGTTAGCTAGGCCTTGCTGGTGTGTGAGATATACTTGCTAGAGTCTATATATTATCTGCCAGGAAGCAGAAGTGGAGAACATCATAGTTTGATTTTGAGAATGGGCTAAGGACTATTTTGGACAAGTGGGAGGAAGTATTAGGTCAAAACTTAAGCCCTTTATTGGGATTTCTGCATTAATTTGAGTCTTGAAATTGTTCAGATGCTTAGAAAACAGGCTCTTTGTAGAAGGTTTTGATGAACAGAAAAGGGTCTCTGGCTGAATATATAGCAGCATTTTAACTTCTGCTACTGCCTGAGTGTAGTGGGTACTGCATCTGCTGAACATCCCATGCAGTGCATTAAGCCGTGGCTCCAGAGCAAATTCAAACTTCTCCGATGCTCTGCTGTAGAAAATGTCTTCTGAGTATCTATACAACGTCCCTTTGACAAGCTCCTTTATGCCTTGGTCTTCTTCCCCTGCAGCTGCCTCACAGGGGCAAGAGAAGATGACAGGATTTGACCAATATATATGACCAATATGTGTAGGTCAAGGATGACATGAAGAGGGAAAAGGCAAAAAAGGAACAAATTACATGCTCTATGTCTAAAAAAACCAAAGGCCAGTCAAAGATATGGAAGTCTTACTCTCAGTAGGGTTTATGAGATCTAGAAGAAATGTGAGCTGTCCTGTCAGCTTTGCATTTGATTTTTTTCCGATCATATTCTATCACAGAGCGTCAGTGCAGAGACAGAGTCATTACTGTTCCTGCACGTTATGGTACTTTGGCACTAGGCCATTCTGTGCATACATGCCAAGATGCTTTTATAAAACCATTAAAAAAGCAGTACTAATTAGATATTTAGAGGACTAGAAATTCTGAAGGTTAAAACACCAGTGAAGCAGTTATGACCACAAGTGTGTGTTATGTAAGTAAGCCCATAAACGGCTTTCTTCACTGGTGAAAGCAAACATTATGAACTCTACATTTCTTCTATAGTAGAACAGCTCAGAGTGTTAATTGGTTTTGTATGTGTGCTACTATTGCATACATTTGTTTTAATTTATTATCTTTTTTGCAGTCGTATTTGAAGGCTCTACCATCATACCTGCTAGTGCACACACAAAAATACAGTCTCTACCTTAAATTGCTTGCAATCTCTTAACCTTTAAGTTTACAAACACATTCCAAGGCATATTTTAAGATAGCAGATAAATACTATCAATGATGTAGCAGAGAATGAATGTGGACATGATGTGAAGTTTTTTTTTTAAATTAAGTTGTTTGTTTTCAGGTAAGAGTTTCCATATCCTGCAAACTTCAAAGTACACTAGGCTACTTAACTGGGCAAAAAAAGATAACCAAGGAGGTAAAGCCTAATATGTCATGAATGGTTTGGAGAAAGTGGAGATTGAAGAAACGTTCAAAGAAAAGGAACTAGGGGGCAACCAGTGAAAGGACCGGTGAACAATTTAAAAAAAAAATGAGGACAGCTGCTTGTACTTTCTCACAAAATTGTGACTGGGTGCTAGAGAATATTACGGGGACCAACAGAAAAAATGGCTTCAAAAAAAGGTCAGTCATGTAGGTCAAACACAAAGTTACTGTGTCCTTTTAAGATTATTAGACACGACAACCTGATGTAACTACCTAAAAGGAATCTGTAAGTTACCAAAGACTGGAAACAGGGTGGGTATATTTAGGGAATGACCGTTCTATTACGTTTCTTCCCTAAATATCTGATACCATCAGTAGTCAAAGACAGGATACACGGACCTTTGGTCTAATCCAGTTTAGCAGATCTTATACATGGGACACTGATCCCTACGTATAGTTGTGGCTGACAGCCCATATGAATAGTGGTGATAAGGTTTAGTCCTTTTTTTCACTCTGGATACATTTTAGAGACTCTAGTGCAAAGCTGAAGAGTGGTCTGAGAAAAGAAGTGCTAGCACTTCATTACAACTATGAGGTACGGCAAACATATAACATGACATGAGGTTGCAGTCATGGAGCTGTGCCATCCATCCTCCTCTCCCCATTTAAATTGTGTCTGTATCCAACTCTACCTTCTCTGGTTCATAGTAAGTGTGACTTCCCTCTGAAACATGAAAATCAGCCCTGGAAATTGGATGAAGCCTTTCCTTGCAGCAACATTTGGCCACCCTCTGTATTAGCCAAGTCTTACTCCTTTGTGTAGAAAGAACAGGTCCAACAGGTCCAAGACTGGTAGTAGTTCAGCTCTCAGTTTGCTTGGACCTTAATCATTGTACCTAACTGACTAGCTTGTGCTTTGATTTCGGAAGGTGGTGAAAAGAAAGGCTGTTTTTCCAGCTGAGTGCAGAGTACAGCTGAGAAGTAAAGGTGAGCGTACTTCTGTTACATACCCTGTTTTGCCTCTATGTTGTTTGATATTCTGACCCTGCTGTTCTGTTTCCCAGATAACTTGAGACTCCCCTAAACAGCTGCAGAAGGTGTCACGGTCACTGAAGAAAAGTATAATATAAATCTAAATATCTGAAATGCAGGGTAAAATTATTGTTTTGGCTGTCATGATTCAGCCTCGCTGTATTCGCACTTACACACTAGCAAGTCCACACGGACACAGACATACACAGACACACATACAAGCACAGAAATGGCAGGAGGAAAGGAGACAAAATTACGCAATTATGAGACTAATAGGAAGCAAGACAATTGGGTTGTGATATTGTACCTACAATGGCATTTGATTTAGAGACCACTTGCCTTAAATGACGTATATTATCAAAGTTATCCTGTGCGGATCTCTTTCTATTTTTGTTCCCCAGATTTTGTAATCCTTTTTCAGCTTGATACCTTGTTTTCCTTAGCTGCAGGGTATAACATAATAAAACGGGTATGCATCCATCTGTAAGTTGCACTTAAGCTGATATGTGCACTGTGTGTACATATACATAACATTTTTAGATAATATATAAATGCAGTACATATATAGGCATATACATAGGCACACACAAATTAATACTTTGATGTATTTAGCGTTTTCAACTAATTATACCTTGCAGTCTCATGTTAATTCCCATTTGAAACATTTGGCACTATTCCTCCTAATTCATTTATATTAATGAGGGGAGGATCCTCTGAGCAATAATCAGTTAAAAATCATGACTAGCTTTGTTAATAAATACCAGATTGGTACATGATACTGTATTGGCTTGTCCTTAATTAGGAAGCACTGGAAGGAGTACCAAGAGGGAAATACTCATAAATTTTTCTTTTAAAGTCTAACTGCTCTCTTTCTGGTATTTGCATCTTTGAAACAGAGAGAAAAATGATAACTTTGAAATTTTTTAATTTTCCTGCACTTAAAAAAGCTTATCTTTAATTAAGATATACATTTGATATAGAAGTTTTTCCAACCACGTCCATGTAGGAAAAGAAAAATCAAGAGAAACATAAGCAATATTGCTATGTATTAGGTAATTGAAATACTTAATTTAAATATTAGAAAACCAGAAGTTTTATGAAGCATTTGGGGAGGCTGGATGGCTCAGGGAACTAGTAATGAACTAGTGAAGTCTTCATTTCTAGGTGATTGATTGCAGTTGCATCTAGGAAAGGCTAGAAAGACATTCCCGTAAGTCTGTGTGCAGCAGTGTCTGGGCCCTGCTTTCATAAGCCAGGTCTTACTCTCAGCCAGTACAGGAGTGAATGGGCATCAAAACAGAACAGGAAGACGACAGCAAGGACAAGCATGCAATATCTTCTGGAGCCTGAATGGTCTGGAATGGTAATGGATAAGCTGCTCATATAGTCATTGAATTTTTCCTGGGTTTTTCAATCTCAGAATCCTTTAAAGTGGCAACTTTTTCTGGCATCACTTGCAGTGACTTTTTTCCCTTCATGTCTTCTAAATACTTAACATCACTGTAGGCTTGCCAATGTGCAATCCACTGGTGCTTGTTTATGCCAAATACCTCCAGCATATGTATGCTTATTTTACCAGTAAATCAGTAATACAAATTACTAGTACAGGAAAAACTTAGTTAACAATGCTTAGTTTTTGAGATCTACTGAACAGCAGAGCGGCAGGGATGCATGGTTGAAACTGAAGTCATCACTACTTCTTATCAGGATCTTTACAACAGGTTAGTGCTTTGAAGCCTGAATCATGGATGTGCCGATCTGCAGTGCAGCAGTACTGAACTCAGCTCCTGCCAGAACGGTGCTGCTAGAGAGGATACGCCAATAGAAGCCTGGTTTTTGTTGGTCAGATGAGTTTGAAGGTGACCTAACAGGAGACCGTGCAAATATTGCTTATATACTCATTTTATCTGAAACTCTTTTTCAGTCCATCTGTAGCATGTCCTTGCAGCCCTTCTTTCTTCCACCCATTCGTTCATACGTGTACTTTCAGAAGATAAGGCTTTGCACTATGACATTCATGGGGGTGGGGAAGATGGGAAGATTAGTCGTGGGCATGTACGTGCACAGTGCTTAAGTCTAGCTAAGCACTTCTGATCTGGAAGGCAGGAGACCAGGAAGGCACTGCTGTCAATTCGTGAAGTTGTGCCTCCATTTTCCCCTCCACATTTGTTTGTCCAGTCTGTTCTTCCTGGAAGCAGCTTGGGGCAGAGACTCTTTCTTCAGTGTATGTATACAGCTCCTGCCACAGTGAACTGGACCTCCCTTTGGACCTCAAAGAACAAAAAGTCCTGCAATGGCAACAAGAGGAGAAAAAACTTTTGAGGGGCAATGGGTGGAGAGGGGCACGGTGGGTGGGACAGGACCACGGGACCATCCCATGTGAGTGTGAGGAACGACTTTCCAGGGCAAATGAGGGGCAAGCCCCTTGAGAGGAACGGGGTGGTGACAATGTCTTCTGGTGTAGCTGTGCTTAATGGGGATGGAAAAAGCCCTTGGTGGCATGGGACAGCAGGCCCTGGGCACTGCAGGAACAAGTGGAGGGGCTGTCATAAGAAGGCAGAGTAGAGATACAGTGAAAATGGGTCTGTTTTGAGAAACTGGTCTTCAGACATTTCTCTGTATCAAAGTTTCTCTGAATATCTCTTAGCTCCTATTACACCTTCTCCTTTTATGTCTTTTCAACCCCTACTGTCTTTACTCACCCTCTCTTTTTTCTTTCAGGACTTCGTATCTCCTGAATCAATAGTTTAGAAAAGCTGATGTGTTTAGGATCACAGAGGCCTGAGGAGATTATTGTCAAAAGCAGAAGAACTTCTTATGGGACCGGGTTTTGTCTCCTGATCTAGCCAAGTCTGGCCTCCTGCTGGTCTCCCCTCTCTCTGGCGCTGAGACACAACGTCACTTTTCTCTTGGGTGGTGCAGGGAGGCTGGGAGGGAAGTGCCGAGGGATGAGGGAGAAGAGAGATTGCTGGGGCCGAAGAGTGTGGGGTAGATGCTCCACTGAGCACTTCCCAGCCTAAGTGTCTTGTCACCTGAATCAGCAGTAGTGTTTATGACTAAAGAAACATCAGTACATCAGCAATTTCAAACTCTGTTTAGCAATCCTGAGCAGAAAGTCTTACTCTTTGTCAAATAAGAGTGAGAAAAAAATAATAGTTGGGAAATTAATTAATTTTTACTATCTTTTAATTGCTTATAACAAATGATAAAATATTTCTAAAATAGTAACCTGAACACTGTTTAAAAAATTCACTTGACAGGATCCTGTTAAATTTACAAGTGACAGAATGATTGTAAATGTATATCAAACAGCTGCTTTCAGATGCAGGTAAGCTGCTATTGAAAAGAGATTTAATCCTAACTGTTTATGCCTGCTTTTGATGATAGTGCAGTTGAGTATTGTGTTATTTAATAATGCATTCAAGCACCTGTTTAGAGAAGGTATATTCCACTATGGTCCAAAATGAAAACAACCCCATTACTTGTCGAGGTTTCATTCATAATTCTTGTATCATGCTCTGATTAGAGTATACATTGAACCTCAGAAGAGCATTACCTAAGGCACATTGAGTTAAATGCACTGTATAAACTAGGCACAATCCACAAAGCTACCTTTAACTTGCACAAAACAGCAAGTAGAAATTGATTAAAATATGCATTCTACTAATATAACGGCTGGTCTCAGTATAAAAATTAATTAATGCTAATAGAAGACAATCAAAACTGCTTTTAGAAATCTTCTTAGAACATTAACTAAAATGTTCATCTTTTTAATGCATTTGACTGAACCTCTGAGACTAAAAGCTTTGCTTCCTCCATGCAAATGTGAAAAAAAATCACAGCCTGAATTTTCAAGTGGTTATTTTATAGCAACCTCCCCCAGCCATTTGCTTTTGGATTTCTTGTTAACCTGAGCCTGGTCCCAGGCCATGTGTGAGGTTGTACTATTAGCTACTACAGATTAAGGTGGCAGCCCTGGGAATCGAGGCCAATAACATATGCAGATTGAGCCACAGAGCAGAGAAGGAGATAACTAAATGAAAAAAGGGGAAAGGGTATTGTGTTTAAAGAGGCAGCTCAGCGATATTCCAGGCTTTCGGCTCACAGTTATTCTGAGCACAAGGTATGAATATTTGTCAAAAAAACCCCTCCAGGGCACTCTTTTCCTCACAGTCCTGGTTTGTTTGTTTGGGTTTTACATTTGGGCAAGACATTTCACTTTATTGGGATGAATTTTCCTTAGCTGGCTTAATTTCCAAAATATAAAACTTTAAAGAGCCACTGCTGTGGGCACAGCAAGGGTCTAATCCTCCAGCTCCCACAGGATCTTGTGAGAGGTGCCTTGGACTGGCCTTGGACTTTGAGCCTTAGAAGCAAGAATTCCCTTTGGATAGTGTTAAATCTGTCAATATCATTGGTGCATATCTCCAAGAAAAAACCTTCAATCTGTGTATGTTATTTAATAATAGAAGTGGGTTTGATAAGTGTATTTTACATATACACACACACTAGCACACACTTATGTATACATACACATATATATATATATGTAAACTTCTCATTATTCACAGGTACTGACTTATGCCCTTTCTTCTTCTCACTATTTGTCCTCTCTCCTTCCTATTCCATCTGATTTTTCCTCTCCATTTTTCTTCTGTTTCTCTGAATCCACCTCAAACCTTTCGGAGTTTCAGGTCCTTTTTTTTCCTCATTTCCCCAGATAGCTCTGCATCTTTCTAAAAAATCCAGAGAGGCTTAAAAACAAAAACGACTGGCCTCAGAGATGTGCTACCAAAACCTACAGAGACAGCAACAGTTTACATTGTAAAATGGTTTTGTCTGGACCTTATCTGTCAAGAGCGTTAGCAAGAGTTCTCAGAAACCTGGTACCTTGACATACATATTTTTTCATACTTCCAGCACCCATCATATTTTTTCCCATTCATGTTTTTAGCAATGTGTGGTGATGCAATTTGATGGCATCCTTTAAAAAAACAATCTTCCTTTGAATGATATAAACACAAGCAAACTCCTCACTTTGCTGATGTGCTCAACAATCTGGGAAAACAGGAACACTGGATTTAGTTTCCAGCTCCTACACGAGTTGGAGGTAGTTGCTTGCACTCCTCATTTGTCAGCTTCCCCTCTTCATAGGAAAGGACCACAACTTGTTTCTTCTTTGCCCCTTCTCAGTTTTGTGGAACTAACTTTGGTTAAGTTCCTCACTTGCCTGAGGAAAGTCAGCTAAGTTCATCCAGAACAAACCACCTCCTGCCTTCCACACCCGCTCCCCTCTGCTTGTGTGCTAGTATGGTCAGCTTCACAGTGGCTCATTTCCCACCTTCTCAGCTTTGCTTTGGGTACATATTTCATTGCCCTGTGCTTTCTTTCTGGGTACAGGGTATTGTCTTTGTTCTCTTCTAGGCTCACAGTGACCCGGGTCATCTCAGCCATGACTATCTGTCACTGCTGTCAGAGAGATCCAAAGTGCTGTTCCTCCATGGAGAGGTACTCTCAAGGCAATCCCTGATGCTGCCTGTTCCATGGTTTTTTCCTGTCCTTATACATTTTAATAACCAAAACATTATCATACAGAAACATTTAATCATAAGCCAGGTGAGACCTAACTAACCCTTTTTTTTTTATTTGCATTTGTTCTAAGTTTCAAAGACAATTTAACATTGCAAAATCTGAACAGATGACTTAAGGAGGCATTATTAATGGAAATATTAAACAATTAAAATCAAACCTTTAATGTAATTGAACAAAATGTTCATCCACTCTGCCAAATGGAGTGAGTAGTTATAGGTTTTGAGAGGACAGATGGATGTATGGTAAGCCATCTAACTTCCCGGGTAGCTAGAGATATCAGCAAGCTACGTAGAAAGACACGGATAACTGGACCTGTGGGATACTCGGGGCTAAATGATCCTAATAGGAAGACAGCTTTCTTTCAAAAGTATTTACTGCCACATATTAGAGAAATTGCTAATCATTAAAGACTTATCTATAAGAAGAAAATACAATCCATGGTTACGTACTTTACTGTTTCTGTCTGGGGATGATGAATTGTTGGTAGTCTTGAGAAAGGCTCCTTCCTTTTCACTGTTTCAAAGCAGACAGATAAAGTGGTAGGTGATGAATGCAGTTAAAAGATTCGTGAAAGTACACCGTGAAGGAGGTGAGCAGCAAGTCTTCTGGCTTTGGCTTGAACCTGTTTGAAAACTGGTAAGAGCCTTACTGGCTGTTCCAACCGCCTTAAGCAAGATTGCTAATAAGCACTTCAACTTAAGGAAAAACCCGCTGGTTTAAAAGAAGTGCTTACCACAACACTGGTCCGATGGAGCAAACATCTGATACAGGGAATCCTTGTACAATGTGGATTTTATCTGGAAGTTTTCCTTTGTGATATCATACCAAATTACATAAAATCTAGTATAAGAGTGGATGTACTGGGAAAAATCATAGGTCCATCAAATCTAGTCTACTGTCTTTTAAAAATAGCTCATAATGGATGTTTAAAGAAAGAATTTCAGAAGAAAGCAAATATAGATGCTTCCCCAATATAGTCTCCCAGTTTCTGGTAATATGTTGTGCAAGGGGAGTCTGAGCTGAATGGGACATCTGATGTCTTTTAAGAGACTTTTCTTTCATGGTTTCCAGCTGTTCTCTGAAACTATTTATACTTTTAGCATCCAAAACATATTCTGGCAAGGAGTTCCACAGTTACATCAAAAGATACTTCCCTTGGTTTGTTTTAAATCTCATACTTGGTATTTCACTTCAGACTGGCAATCCAAATTCCTTTGCCAACTTTTTTTAAAATTATAATAGCTAGTATAGAACCTATCGTTTGTTATCTCTACTTTGGAGTTTTTTCCTTTGTATAGACTTACATTTTATTTTACTTGCCATTTCACCACCCAGCTACTCAGCATTGTATTCTCCTCATCTAAACTTAACTCTCTGAATACCAGATACCTACTCTAAGCTAGATCTGCCCTATGACAGGCATCTAAGAGGAAGAGAATGAATCATTGGCTGGAAAGACCTTTGCTTTATTCATTGCTTATATCATCTCCATTAATTCATTTCTCTGTAAGCCTGTTAATTCGGGGGGGAGGGGTGGGGGCGTTGCAATATTTCCAACAAATTTGCCCAGTAGAGAAATTAGACTTACTCGTCTACAGCTTCCTGGATCTCCCTCCCCACTCCAAAATGTTTTTAAAAACTTGTATCATATTTCCCACCTCCATTCCTTTGGTATTGAGGCCAATTTAAGCACTAGGTTACACACCACAGTGAGTAGTTTGGCAATTTCATATTTGAGTTCCTTTAGAGCTCTTGCATGAATACCATCTGGTCCTGATGATTTGTCACTATTCATTTTATCGATTTGTTCTTAAACCTCTTCTCCTGACACATCAATTTAAGACAGTTCCTCAGATCTGTCCCCCCATAAAGAATAGTTCCAGTGTGGAAACCTCCCTAAGCTCCTCTGCAGCAAACACTGATGCAAAGAATTCATTTAGCTTTTCTGACATGGCCTTATCTTCCTTGAGTGTTCTTCTTACACCTGTAGGCCTGATTGACTCCCTGGCAGGTTTCCTGCTTCTGATGTATTTGGAAAAAAAAAAAAATTATTATTTTTATGCCTTTAGCAAGTTATTCTTCAAAATTTCGTATCTCCTACATTCTTTTGGTTTTGTGTTTAGGCTGCTACAGTTTATATTCTTTTCCATTTTCCTTTGTCAGAAAACATAGCATGAGACACAACAAATAAAGGAAGCAAACAAGTAGGTTATTGGGGACAGCGTAAGAGAGACAAAGTAACAAATATACAAGACTGTTAGCTATTCCTAAACAATCAAGAACACCACCAAATGTCATTGCTCGCCTGGTCTCCCAGATATTGTGAAAAAGGTGAATTCTACTAAAGAGTTAGAATGTTTGCTATCTAATATTTGACAGGTTCACTAAGGATCTTGGAAAAAAAAATGTGCATTTCTAATTTAAATATTTTTATTAGATTCAAGAAAAGTTGCCTGATATTTTTTTTGATATCCACTACTCTCTGGAAAAGCCACATCAAAAGGCAGTAATTTTTTTTTTGTTTCATTTTAACAGAAAATTAAGTAATTTCAGACCAAGGAGCTATTGCAATGAGCCTCATAATTGTATTAGTAGCAAACTTTTATCGGTTGGCTTCAAATGTTTTCATCCAGCTTTCAGCTCAAATTTACAGTTCCATTTGTATGTTCTCTCCTTCAGTTCATTGTCACCCTAGATTTTCAAGAAGGTTTCATTAATGTCAGAATCTTTTTGTCTTCTCTTCCTCTCTCTTTCTGTATTTTATTTGGAGAAACAAAAAACAGCTGAGTGAAAGTGAAACTTTCTCCTCTGTATCTGAATTCCATCAACTGAGCAATAACATACATAAGGGG